>NC_037675.1:9798996-9893718 GCF_003255815.1 Theropithecus gelada
CCCAGGCTGGAGTGCAGTGGCGCAATCTCGGCTCACTGCAAGCTCCGCCTCCTGGGTTCACGCCATTCTCCTGCCTCAGCCTCCCGAGTAGCTGGGACTACAGGCGCCCACCACCACGCCCGGCTAATTTTTTTGTATTTTCAGTACAGACGGAGTTTCACCGTGTTAGCCAGGATGGTCTCCATCTCCTGACCCCGTGATCCGCCCGCTTTGGCCTCCCAAAGTGCTGGGATTACAGGCATGAGCCACCACGCCCGGCCTATCCCAAATATTTCTTGAGAAGCAACTATTATGTGCCATTGTTGCTGGGGATACAGCAATAAACAAAGCGGATAAAATTTGCCCTCAGGAAGTTCATAATCTGGGAGGAAAGACAGACATGTGATATTATTACCTTACCCCATCTATTCAGTGGACAATATGACAGTGCATCCTACTAAATTAACCGGGGAAAGGAAATGAACACTGGGCAAAAACAATATGGAAAAATCAAAGAGGTAACCAAAAAAAAAACACAACTCAAATCCCTAATCTAAATAGGAAAAACAATCATTTATTGGATTGTTTGGAAACCAGCTAGGTTTCCAAAAGAAAACTTCTATCTTGTCTTTTATACATATAATCTGTCCTATTTAAAAAGTCTCCCTTTTCAAAAAGATAAATAAACATTACCTTCAGACAACCTTTCAAATAAAAGAGTAACTTTAACCATTTAACCATTAAACAATCTCAATTATTCATAATTCATATATAGTATTACTCAAGGTCCGGCTGTACAATATTTCTTCCAAGTTACCATAAATCTTGGCAGAAGAGAAAAATAAGCTTAAACCTGGGTGTATTTCATGTTACAAAGAGGTTCAACAGCCACAGTCAACTCATCCCACCTTTAAATTTTCAGATTTCAAGAAGAGAAGGAAAGGGATGGGGGAAAAAAAGACTTGAAAAACAACACTATTGGATACAGGCAAAAGTTCAGGGCCATTCTTATACAGCCCCATTAAAAGAACAGATTATCATTCATGACAAAAATGTAATTAAATATACACGCCAAGCTATCAGAATTCTTCCCCTTTCTGCCATCACATACTAAGGTTTCTCTGGCAAGGTTATCTACACAAAGATTCCGCTGAACAATGAATAGTCCCTCTGAACAATAGGCTATAAGCAATAATGAAAAGGAACTTGCATGTCCTGTCTTAGGAAATTACCCAGACACAGAATTATTTATCAAATAATTCTATTTACTATACTGTATTGGAAAAAGAAAAAATGTTTATGGTAATAAGGTTAGCAACAATAGTAAGAAAATTAGTCACTCCAAGCAAAGTAGAAACGAGTCGTTCCAACTCTGAAGAATCCTCACTAATGTGAAAATATCCTCTGTTCCATTTCATGTCCAAGAGCCTAAGTTTTGTATCTTTCTCTGGCCATCCTTCTAGGACTCAGTGAAAGGTAAGTCAGCAAATACCACTTCACAGAACAAAAGAACTCAAGGACAAAAGAGCAGTAACCTGCTCGAGGTCACACAGTCGATTATGTGACAGAACCCAGCTAAACTGTAACTACTATCTCCTTCCAACTACAAACCTTGCCAAGTTAAAGCCATTTTACCAGGGGGTGGGAGGAGAGGAGATGGAGTCAGGTGACAAGCAGTAGTGAGGAAACTAGCAAAGTATCTACTTACAGAGCTATTATTTCCTAAATCACGAGTTAAAAATAAAAGATTTCTTCCCCAGAAATTAACATGCGTGCTCCATTCATTTGCCAGAGTCTCTGCTCCAACAACATCCTGGCCTTCAAAATGCTCAAATGGATGAATCAAGGACAATTCACATTTAAGGGACTACGAAGAGAAAGCTGCATTACATGACCCGGGTCTTTCCCCAACCATTCCACCTGTGTCTTTTGTTGGGTCCATATAATCCACTCCCCTGCATTACGCAGAAGATATGCACCCAAAATCCATGTTTGATATGAGCCAAACTGGGCTGAAAGCTAGGGGGGTAAGAAAAGATGTTTAGAACGTCATGGTGCACACCTGTATTTTTCTTACTGAGGGCTTGCTTACTCCTTCTCCTGCTAACACTTCAGTACTACTAAAATGAACCTAAAAAACTGGTTTTTCAACTTCCTATATAGGTTACACATGAACTAATTAAATGTAAAACACTTTGAAGACGTGAACAAATGTGTAAATGTTAATTATTAATGTCCATCCACAAAGCTTCTGTATATGAAGGAAAATACAATTCTATTGGCAAGTTTCTGCTACTTTCAAGGCACAAATATGGAAGCCTAGCATGTTTTTAAGAATTCTAGAAAAACTTTAAGAGAAGACCACAATGATTTTCTATTGACACCAAGATCAAGATGGAATTTTAAGCTGGCTACTTTGGATATAATTATATCAAAGTGAAAAAAAATGTGACTTATAGCAGATATAATAAAACTAGAGTTATGTTTATAGTCACAATGTCCCAGATGAAAGCTGTAATTGACTTGAAAAGCAAACTTAAATCTCTAAACCCTAGTTTTTTCATCAAAAAAGGGAGCGAGAATAATATCTATCTTACAGGATTATTGTAAGGAATTAAGAGAATGTAAATGAACATAATATGCAGGTAAACACACAAAAGTTTATTCTTCCCTTTAGCAACTTTACTTTTTTGAAAACACCTTTTAGAAAATGACCTCAAAAAACCTCTCTAGACTGGACATACACACTATTCTATGCTCTAAGGATACACACAGCACCATTTTGGCAGGAATGCCCAAGCAAAAGCTTTGGCTATTACTGCCCACTGACCCATGCATGTCTTTAATCCTTGAAGGGAGGAAGCACCTCAGCCAGTCCCTAAGGCTTCATGTGATAAAATGAACACTTAGAACTCTACTTCCCAACTCTTGTTACCATATTTTTTTCCCCAAATAACTCCCAAACTGCAAAGTCTCATCTACAGTTCCTTTGTATTCTGAGCCCAGCCGCTCTGTGTACAAAGCATCCAAGAAGATGCACACTCTGTGTACAAAGCATCCAAAAACCATTTTCTTCCAGCTTGTTAAAGGTAAAAGAAATTATTTCCATGCAATGTCACAACGGACCTCCCTTCTCCCACGCCAGAAACACACCCACTTAGACAAGGCAGAACTCAAATGCCAAGGATAATAGATTAATTCACAAA
Organism: Theropithecus gelada; assembly: GCF_003255815.1. Lineage (NCBI taxonomy): Eukaryota > Metazoa > Chordata > Mammalia > Primates > Cercopithecidae > Theropithecus > Theropithecus gelada. The sequence goes on from NC_037675.1 coordinate 9,802,182, forward strand.
TACCACCCAAATCATTATGTTTTTAGAAGTGATTCACGAATTACTGGAAATGTCAAATTTGTCAAAAGCCCCTGTCATATCCACCACCTTTATCTTTAGCACAGCTATCACCCGGGAAAAAGAATACTTCTAAAAATCTAAGTCAATGTTTACGGTATAATTCAGATTTTAAAACAAAATAACTTCAAGCTCAGTTCAATTTTTCTGAAGAGATCTGCCCACCACAATGCAACATAAAGTACTCTTTCAACAAAATAGTGCCGCAATTAGCCTGGTGGCAAAAGCATGTGCTAACAATTTTTCCAGGAACGGTTATGGACTCATATCAAAACCACCCAGAGCCAGGTGCAGTGGCGTGTGCCTGTAGTTACAGCAACTAGAAAGGTTGGGGTGGGAGGATCACTTAAACCCAAGAGTTCAAGTCCAGCCTAGGCAACAGAGCAAAACCTCATTTCTGGAAAAAAAAAAAAAAAAAAACTCTTAATTGATTCCCATCTATGATTAAGATTATTCTGTAATCCCAGCACTTTGGGAGGCCAAGGCGGGTGGATCACGAGGTTAGGAGATCAAGACCATCCTGGCCAACATGGTGAAACCCCGTCTCTACCAAAAATACAAAAATTAGCCGGGCGTGGTGGCACATGCCTGTAGTCCCAGTTACTCAGGAGGCTGAGGCAGGAGAATCGCTTGAACCCAGGAGGTAGAGCTTGCAGTGAGCCGAGATAGCACCACTGCACTCCAGCCTGGGTGACAGAGCGAGACTCCATCTAAAAAAAAAAAAAAAAATTATTAAGGGCTCAAATTTTTAAGACAACAGACTATACATAGTAAAATAATGGAATGAGTAATATCAGCAACTACAAACAAATGAAACCCACTACCCTAGAAACTCACCAACTGAGCCCAACCTCAAAAAATATTAACTCCTTTTATTAAGGATAAGAATACGGCCGGGCGCGGTGGCTCATGTCTGTAATCCCAGCACTTTGGGAGGCCGAGGCCGGTGGAACACAAGGTCAGGAGTTCAAGAACAGCCTGGCCAACATGGTGAAACCTCATCTCTACTAAAAATACAAAAATTAGCAAGGCATGGTAGTCTCAGCTACACAGGAGGCTGAGGCAGGAGAATTGCTTGAATCTGGGAGGCAGAGGTTGCAGTGAGCCAAGATCGCAACACTGCATTCCAGTCAGGGTGACAGAGAGAGACTCTGTCTCAAAAAAAAAAAAAAAAAAAAAGAACAAGGGGCCAGGTGCAGTGGCTCACACCTATGATCCCAGCACTTTGGGAGGCCAAGGTGGGTGGATCACTTGAGTCTAGGAGTTCAAGAACAGCCTGGACAACATGGCAAAACACCATCTCTTCAAAAAGTACAAAAATTAGCTGGGTATGGTGGTGCACACCAGTGGTCCCAGCTGCTCAGGAGGCTAAGGTGGGAGAATCCTTGAGCCCAGAAAGCAGAGGTTGCAGTGAGCCGAGGTCGCGTCACTGCACTCCAGCCTAGACCCTGTCTTAAAAAAAAAAGAATAAAGACAAATATATACACTGCAGAAAATCAGAAGATCAAAAGTTACCCTCATCAACTTTGCAGTAGCCTCCTTCTAGACTATCTTCATACATGTGTATGTGAAGTACATTCAAATAATACACTTGCATCACATTAAAACATCATTATCTTTCCACTATCACCAATATCCTTAGAGACTACAAATGGAAAATATAGTTCACTAATATTTTTATCATGCTCAGAGAAGAAAAGTTTTCAGCATGTTTGGAATCCTAACTAATTTTGATATAATATGCAAGACAATTGTTTTAGGTCACTACCATCTTCCTCCATTCATATCTAGCCTTCCTTTAATTATTATACATAGTGGTGGTTGTTTTATGACTGTCATGATTACTAACTACTATGCCATGAGCCCCAATTATGGAGCTTTATATATCCCTAATTCCCACTAAAACCTCCCACTCTCCCTTCTCTGTCTACAATTCTCTAATTCATACATCCAGTCCAGATCATCACTGAACTCCAGAACTGTATATCCATATGCTTACTGATAACTTCACTTAAAAATTTCACGGACGTCAAACTTAGCATGTCAACAGGGAAATCACAATTTCAACCTCTCAGCAAACTGATTCCACATCTTCCCCATTTACCCAGTTGTTCAGACAAAACACCTAGGAATCGTCCTTAATTTCTTTCTTTCCTTTAGAACCTTTTTCCAATCTGTAAGTAATCCTATCAGTTCTATTTTCAGTGTATATGGATTCAAACCACTTCTCACCACTTTCCCTGCTACCACCCTAATCCAAGTCATCATCTTCTCTAGGCTGAACTACTGCAAATCTCTGAACTAGTCTCTGCGTTTCCACTACTGCTCCCTATGCCAAGAGTAAAGTTTTTAAAGCCGAAATCAGCTCTTGTCATGCCTTGCTTAAATCCTTCAGCTGTTTCTCACCATACTAAAGAGCCTATTTGATCTGGTCTCTGGCTACACATACAAACCTTATCTCCTCACGCTCTTTCTCACCCATTCCAGCCACACCAGGCTCCCTGTTCATTCTCCCACCTCAGGCCCTCTGCACTTGATGTTCCTTTCATATTGAACACACTTCCCCTGACTCTTCATGTGGCTAGGTTCCTTGATTTTCTTCAGGTCTATTCAAATCTCACCTCCTCAGTAAGGCCTTGTCTGACCTCCCCAATCTCTGCTAGTACTCTTCATATCCTTCCTAGAATCATCACCACCAGACATGACTGCAATTGTTCGTTCACTGGTTTATTTTCTACTTCCCTCAATAGGATATAGATTAACAGCAGCAACTACAGATGTCACTGAATTACTCTATCCACTGACTCACTACAACTTGTGACATAAAGCATATATGCTAGGAAACAAAAACACAAAAGCAAGTATTTCTACATGAAAACACCAGATCCCAAGTGTTACAGCTCTTTTAGAATTTGTCTAGCAGGTTTTCTGGTTTTCACTGGAAGACTCCCCCAAGGGGGGGGGGGGGGCAGAAAATAATACATTATAGTGATCCTTCTCTTTCTGTTTATCACCATAGCAATTCATTGATTAATCTTAGGTATGTACCATGTGCCTCTTCAACTAAAAGATATCTACATTTTTTCTGTTATTTCCTACAAAGCAATGGCTGAGCTACTATCAGAAGATAGTCAACAAATACTTCTTTCTTATTTATACTCCCAAAGATTTTGAGAATCCTGTAATGAAACTTTCTGAACCACCAACAAAGCACACTCACCCAAAGGACTTCAGCTGCTAACCACGACAGAGTAACTGGATCCAGATTTATCCTGCCATTCTCCCTAACTACTAGAAAAGTGGACAAAATGTATGAGGCAGCATCCTTTAGAGCCTGGACAACAGGCAGCACAGAACTGCAATCCCAAAGAGAAGGGAACAAATAAGATAAGCCCTAAAATTGCCCCAGCTTTCTGGCGGGAGGTACCTTCTAGACCATGGTGCAATGAGGAGGATCAAGCACAACATGGCAGCTTTGTCAAGTTTAGAAGACAAACATAGCTTGGGAAGGCTAAGGAGTCTGAAAATTGCAGAGTACGAGAGAAGAGGAGGGAGTTGCATGAAAAAGGAGCTCCAGAAATCAGCATAGAGGCCGATGAGTCTCACACTTAGTAGTAAGCCAAGCATGCACGTTGTAAAAATACATGACGGCAAACAAAGAATCACCCAGGAACTGTAAGCTAAATGATCCCCAAAATTCACACAGGTCTGGGAGACATTTGTGTTCTCAACTGCCAGAATAGAGTCCTCACAGGACGCCCAATTCTTCAATGAAAACTACAGGGGCTTCACGCCTTAGTAATGGGGTGTAGCAAGCAACTTAAACCCATAAGTCTGGCAACTTAACTTGCCAAAACAAAGTATGATACTCTTTAAAGCAATGGTTCTTGTGTTTGAAATAACTTTACCCCTGAGGAGACATTTGACATTTAACAGATAAGGACTCAACAACTGTCATGAATATTATATATATGATCAAGAATCTATTTTAAAAATGAACATAACTGGAAACAAATGGAAGAAATAAAAAAAGATTCAGTAGCAAATGGAACCCAAAGACATGTAAAAAATAATACATCATGACTAAATGAGTATTATCACAAGAATGCAAAGCTATTTCAACATATTACACCAGACTAAATAAGAAAAAACATATGATTATATAAATATAGAAAAACCTTTGACAACATTCAATAGCTATTAATGACAAAAACTCTCAGCAAACTAAACATAGAAGGCAACTTCCTCAACTTGATAAAAGACATCTACAAAAACAAACACCTATGGCTACCATCATTTTAATGGTCAAACACTCAGTGTTTTCCCTTCTAACATCAGGAAAAAGGAAAGGATGCCCACTTGTAAAATTCCTATTACACATTATACTGAGGGTCCTAGACAGTTCAGCAAAGTAACAAAAAGAAATCACGCCCGGCGCAGTAGCTCACGCTTGTAATCCTAGCACTTTGGGAGGCCAAGGCAGGCAGATCACTTGAGGTCAGGAGTTTGGGACCAGCCTGGTTAACACGGTGAAATCTGGGCTCTACTTAAAAAAAAAAAAAAAAAACTTAGCCGGGTGTGACAGCATGTACCTGTAATCCCAGCTATTTAGGAGGCTGATCCATGAGAATCACTTGAACCTGGGGGGCTACAGGTTGCAGTGAGCCAAGATCGCACCACTGCACTCCAGCCTGGGCGACAGAGCAAGACTCTATCTCAAAAAAAAATAAAACAGGAAATGAAAGTATACAAAGTGAAAACGAAGTCAAACTGCCCTTATTTGCCAATTACATTACTGCCTATGCAGAAAATTCCAAAAATCTACAAAAAAAGCTTCTATTACTAAAAATGAGTTTAGCAAGGGTGTAGGATCCAAGGTCAGCATATAATATAAAATGATCTTTCTATATACCAGCAACGAACAACTGGAAATTGAGAAATATCATTCACAACAGCACCACAACACATGAAACACATGTATGAGATTACAAAACACATGCAAGATCCAATTGCTAAAAACTACAAAACACTAATCAAAAATCTAAGGTCTAAATAAATATATATACCATGTTCATGGCTCATTATTAAAATGTCAATTGCCCCTAACTGATTTCCAGCTTCAACACAATGCCAATCAAAAACCCCAGCAGGCTGGACATGGTGGCTCATGCCTGTAATCCCTACACTTTGGGAGGCCACGGTGGGAGGATCACTTCATCCCAGGAATTTGAGACCAGCCTGGGCAACATAGAGAGACTCTGTCTCTACAAAAATAAAAAAATTAGCCAGGCATGGTAGTGCATGACTGTGATCCCAGCTACCTGGGAGGCTGACGTAGGAGAATCGCTTGGGCCCAGAAGATCAAGGCTGTGGTGAGTGGTGATCCTACCACTGCATTCCACACTTGGCAACTGAGTGAGACCCTATCTTTTTTTTTTTTTTTTTTTGAGAAGAACTCTCGCTCTGTCACCCAGGCTGGAGTGAAGTGGCGCAATCTCGGGTTACTATAACCTCCATCTCCCGGGTTTAAGCAATTCTCCTGTCTCAGCCTCCCAAGTAGCTGGGATTACAGGACCCACCACCACACCCAGCTATTTTTTGTATTTTTAGTAGAGACGGGGTTTTGCCATGTTGGCCAGGCTGGTCTCGAACTCCTGATCTCAGGTGATCCTCCTGCCTCAGCCTCCCAAAATGTTGGGATTACAGGCACGAGTCACCACACCTGGCCGAGATCTCATCTTAAAAAAAAAAAAAGAAGAAAAACTCAGCAGGACTTGTAGATAACAGCAAGATGAATCTAAAATATGCACAAAAAAGCAATGCAACTAAAATACCCAAAAAACAATTCTGAAAAATAATAACTCACACTACCTGATTTTAAAACTTACTCTAAGGTGACAGTAATCAACAGTGAGGTGATAAAGAAATGAAAGACACAGATCAATGGAATAGGAGAGAGAATCCAGAAACACATTCACACATTTATGACCAACTTGCAAAAAAAAAAAAAGGGCAAAAAGGTAATCAACAGAGAAAGGACAGTCTTTTCAAAAACTTGCTGGAAAAATTGTAAATCCATCCACAAAAAAATAAGCTCAAAGCATACCTTGTACTATTTAGGAAAATTAAATCAAAGCAGATAATAAACTTAAATATAAAATTTTAAACGATAAAACTTATAGGAGAGCCAGGCACAGTAGCTCACGCCTGTAATCACAGCACTTTGGGAGGCTGAGGTGGGCAGATCACTTGAGGTCAGGAGTTCGAGACCACCCTGGCCAACATGGTGAAACCCCATTTCTACTAAAAATATAAAAATTAGTCAGGTGTGGTGGTGGGTGCCTGTAATCCCAGCTACTTGGGAGGCTGAGGCAGGAGAATTGCTTGAACCCAGGAGGCGGAGGTTCCAGTGAGCAAGATCTTGCTCACTCCAGCCCGGATGACAGAGCGAGACTCCATCTCTAAACAAAGTAATAACTTCCAGGAGAAAACACAGGGGAAAGTCTTTGAGCTCTTAAGCTAGGCAAAGATTTCTAAACTATTATATCAAAAGCATGATCCACTTGGGGGGAAAAAAAAACCCAAAACTAAACACTGGATATCATAAAAATTAAGAACTTCGGTTCTTCAAAAGACATTATTAAGACAAGCAGGCTGGGCACAGTGGCTTGCGCCTGTAATCTCAGCACTTTGGGAGGCCGAGGCGGGTGGATCACTTGAGGTTAGGAGTTCGAGATCAGCCTGGCCAACATGGAGAAGCCCCATCTCTACTAAAATTAGCCGGGATTGGTGGTGAATGCCTGTAATCCCAGCTACTCGGGAGGTTAAGGCAGGAGAATCACTTGAAACCAGGAGGCAGAGGTTGCAGTGAGCCAAGATCACACCACTGTACTCCAGCCTGGGTGACAGAGTGGAACTCCATCTCGAAACAAACAAAAAAAGACATTTATTAAAACAAGTAAAAACAGACTAGGAGAAAATATTTGCAAATCATATATTTGATTCCAGAGTATATCCAAAAACTCATTTTTTTAAAGCAAAAGATTTTGAACTGACATCAAAAAATGACAAATAATCAGATGAAAAGATACTTAATATCATTAGTCATTGGGCAAATGAATAAAAAGGCTACATTCTGTGTGATTCCATTTTGACAACATTCTTGAAAAGGCAAAAAACCATGGAGACAGAAAACAGATCAGCGATTTCCAGAGTCTGGAGGTAGAGAACGGGTTGAGTACAAAAGGGCTAAGAAGAATTTTGGAGAATGAAGGAACTGTCCTATTTGAAGCAGCGGATATATGAATGTATACACCTGTTAAAACTCAGGATGTTACACTAAAATGGCTGAATTTTAGTGAGTGTGAACTATACATATGAATAAAGAATGAAAAAAAGAGACTAAAGAGACATAATGATGTGCTGAGTGAACTTTAATTTTACCCTGTCCAAAATTTTTCTTAATCAACTATAAAAGATATTTGGGGGACAAATACAGAAACTTGAATAGGTATTGAATAACATTATAGAATTAATGTTACTCTTTCTTGTGAATAACTGCAGTTGGTTATGTAGAAAAAGGGTCAGCAAATTTCCGTAAAAGGCCAGATAGTAAATATTTTCTGCTTTGTGGATCACACGGTCTCTGCTGTAACTACTCAACTCTGCCACTATAGCATCACAGTACCCAGAGAAGACCTTACAGAGTGATGTGAATGGTAAAAAACCTCACACCTTTTCCTTCTCTCCCATCCTAGCATCCATATCATACAAACACACTGGTATCCACCTTCCCCAGGCACTGAACACAGCATTGCCCCACACAAATGTTCATACAATCACAGTATTTCAGTACGAGGTCCATCCTTCCAGCAAGGTCTGACAAAAACGCACTATCCATTCATCTTCTATTTATAAGGTCACAATCAACTTGCAGGTGGACAAGAAAATTATAAATATGAGGACAAATGCATGAAACAAACTTTCTTCCACTGACCAGTGAGGACAGATGTATGAAACAAGCTTTCTCCTTTTTTTTTTTTTTTTGAGACGGAGTCTCGCTCTGTTGCCCAGGCTGGAGTGCAGTGGCATGATCTCGGCTCACTGCAACCTCCACCTCCCGGGTTCAAGCGATTCTCCTGCCTCAGCCTCCCAAGTAGCTGGGATTAAAGGCATCTGCCACCCTGCTGGGGTAGTTTCTGTACTTTTAGTAGAGATGGGGTTTCACCATGTTGGCCAGGCTGGTCTTGATCTCCTGACCTCAACTGATCGGCCCGCCTCGGCCTCCCAAAGTGCTGGGATTACAGGCATCAGCCACCGCGCCAGGCTATGAAACAAACTACAGCTTTCTCCTCTCTCCCCATTTACAGCAGTAAGACAGCCTAACCTGGGAAAGACAGAGAGAGAGGGAAGCTACTTCCAAATGGACACCTGTCCCCATCAGTTATAACCAAGTCTATTCAAGTGCTAAATGTTAACTTTAAAAGAAGGGAACATCAAAAGTCCAAGTTTCTTTGCCTAGCTTTGTCAGGAATGTTTTTACCCTCAATCTGTAAGTGTGATCAAATATAATTTTTAAAGGTTTACCCTCAATCTGTAAGTTTGACCAAATATAATTTTTAAAGGTTTACTACAATCTCTTCATCAGAAAACTAATGGAAAAATGGAATAAAATCTATAGAAATGTCCTTAACACGTAAATATTTCTAGAATGTATCTATTCCACCTGGTACTGTAAGTATTCTAAACTATGCTAATATAACTGATTTAAATCACAGCTTTCTTCTGTAAATGGTGGTACCTTTAAAGTGTTATCTTGAAGGGGAAGTGAGTGATTTGCTCATGTCTCTGTACTGAACTAACACTGTTAACACCCAGTCCAGTTCCACCTTAAACAAGTCTGAGAAATACAGACATATTCCACACTTATTATTTGTCAAGACTAGGGTAAAATAAATAAAATTGGAACACATATCCTCTTATGACTGATGAACTGAAAACAATCCATCTCTCACTGTTTCCTAAATAGCACAGTCACAAAGAGCTCTACCATACCAAGCACTCTGCAAGTCCCACTCTCAAAGGAAGACTCACAGGTGACTGAGAAGATAAACTCGCTATTGTTTCCATTATCCTTCAGTTCATCTGGCACCTTTGAAGAAATAGATTTAGATAAGACTCACAAGTCTCAAGGCCCCTTCTTTATGAAAGAATTAGCTAAGCCTCTATACTCAGAAGCATCAGACTTTTAAGAATGCTTAAGTAAAAATGTATCAAAATTATTCTCATGACAGCTACCAGGAAATAGCTACTTACTCCATGTTAGATACTGCAGTTAAGTACCTCACATAGTTTCACTGATTCCTAAGAACACTGCAAAGTATGTTACTAACCCTTACAAAGTAGGAAACTGAAGCTCTGAGAGGCTATGCTACTAGTCAATGGAAATGTGGGGATGTGAACTCTGCCTAGCTCTAAAGGGTGTACGTTTTTTTTTAAATTTCTAATTTTTTTCCAATTTCACAATGGAGGGAGAGTTGTCACTACAATTTTAATAACTTCACCAGTTGGGTGGGGTGGCTCACATCCGTAATTCAAACACTGTGGGAGACTGAGGTGGGAGGATGGCTTGGGTCCCCGGGAGAAAACTGGGAAACAGTGAGATTCCGACTCTAAAAAAATAATAATTTCACCAAAACGGGGAGGGGGGGGCAGATTTCTAAATCGGAATCTCTTGTTGAAATCCTTAGAGCACTAGTTAAGCCCCACTTCTTTTCAAAAAATAACTGACAGATTTTTAAAAAGGTTAGAAATCATTTTAAAGTAAATTTCATCACAGATCTGCAAGTGAATTGTCATTTTGGACAAGTGCCCAGAGTTAGTGGCTCTCTCCTGTGCACACTAGCTACCACTGGGCAGTAAAAATAATTTACCCAATTCAAACACATACTGTGCCTGCGCTATGTTAAGACTACTGGCAAAGAGGGTACAAAGCTAAGTAAGGTCTATCAGAGCCCTCAAGGAGTTAAGGACTAGAGGAGGAGTCCATTTATAGTACAGTATGTGTGCAGTTACCATTTAGTCAAGGCAAACGAAGTGTGAGAAATCCTAAAACAATAGTACCTACAGGGTAACATGCCATCACGGCCCAGAGAAGGAAAGCAACTGGTGCACTCATAACGTTATGTTGTCAGCAGTACTTGCTTACATTGTGTCCCTCCCTGACAATCCCTTCCAACCTGTCAACCAACCTCCTTCCCCACAATCACACACACACAACCACACAACCAGGAAGGGAAGCCATCGAGCGAGTATTGTGAATCCTAAAAGTGGCTCTGTAGTTTAAAAGTGCAACGCCTGTGCCTGAAGAAAATTTGTCTTTAGCTTCATCAGGTGAAGAAAATTGGTTTTATAACACAAAGCCCACCAAACCAGAAAAGCCCAGGAACGCTTCTCCAAATGACCCACTTAGCATGAGAAATTACTCGGAGCAAACTGACACACAGTATTTCTCAAATTTTTCTTTTTCACTTAGCAGAAGGTAAAGGAATACAACTGAAGTTAACAGTAAATGATACTCTGGCCATTTTGTTCCACTATGAATGACAGACATTTAAGCTAGTTCCATCTGGGGAACTGAAACAGAATCATGTTCATATCATAAGTCACATAAACCAAATACAGTGGAATACGTGCACCCGAACTTGGCAAAACTTGTACTTAATGCAGCCTGCAAACCCCCAAGAGTCCACGACGGAATACAAGAACAGTAACAATGATTTATCCCAACTGATCTTAGCTCCTTCATAAACTTGCCAATAATGAACCTTTCAAGAACTTCACCGTTTGTCCTCATCTGAGCAATCCAATGGTTTAGAAAAACTGAAGAAACTGCTTCTTCGAAAAATAAAACAATTGTTGCGGGGGAGTACTAACAACAACAGCAACAAAAGGCACACTGGTTTTTACTGAACTGAAGCAATAAACTCTCCAAATAACTTCATTAAGCAGTGTTATAGCAAAGAAAGAACACCAAAATACCGCTCAATCCAACTTTCATTGTGAATTCCGGGATCTAGAAAATTAAATGTGACGGTATCACTCTGCTATAAAAACTATTTCCAAAACAAAACAAACCTATCTAACCCCTTTCTTGATTTTTTTTTTTTTAGATAAAGTTTTAGGGTTTTTCCTTTTTTCAACTTCACATACTTATTGGCTTTGCAAAAAAAAAAAAAAAAAAAATGGCAGTGAGCCATATTTACCAAAAAAAAAAAGTTTTGTTTGGTCTCAAAGCATAGCTGCAAGCTAAGCCGGCTGCACGGGTCCCAGAGTGCGTGGGGACCTCACGGGTCTCCTGGGCCGCTCGCCTCCGAGAGGCGCGGGTCGGCCAGGCCGCGCCCCCGAGAAGCCGCGGAGAGGCCCCAACAGGCGGGCGCGGCCCGACGTGTTTACCGTCCGCGTCGGCCCCGGGGAGCCGCTCCCTCGCGCCCGCAGCACTTGTTCGCGGCGCGGACTCCACACTACGACCGCCCGCCTCAGGGGAGGAGTGAGCCCGCCCCGGCGGCGCCGACTCGGGGACCCGGGGCAGGGATTCGGGGCCTCGCTGGGGGCGGAGCGCCTGAGGGAGCATCCGCGGCCAGGCGCGCCCCCCACCCGGAAAGCGGCGACCGCCCCCAAGTTGGGCTGCGGAGTGGGAGTCGCGCCGAGCCCCAAGCAGACAATGCGGGAGAAGGGTGATCCGAAGGGAGGAGGGGTCCGCAGAGCTGAGGTCCCGGCGCGGCCCGGCGACCCGTCCGTCCCACCCGCCCCCGAAACCCCCGCAGCCCCCGCCCCTCCTCCGGGGCCCGCCCCACCGAGCAACCGCAGGGGACTGGCCACACTCCGCACCCCGACCCCTCCTCAAAGCACAAAACTTCCCCCAACTCCGCCAACTAAGTTGCGCTCTCACCGTGCGGCTCCCGGGGCTCCCCCGCGGGCCGAGCCGGGACAGCTCCTCACCTTCGCCGCGGAGAAAGACAATAGACGGCCGCTCCCCCAGCGGCGGCTAAAGCGGCGGCAACCGAGGCAAGCAATGAACACGGCAGTCTCGGCGGAGCACAGGCGCTTCACCGCGGCTGCTCGGGCTCCGCGCTGGCCCTGCACACAGCCAGCCCACCCGCGCATGCGCCGAAAGTTGCTCGGGGGTGGGCGGGGCACGCGGGCGGGCGGTAATGCCTGCGAGTCCTCCCGTGAGTACACGCGGAGCAAGAACTGCGAGCTGGGATTGCACGGCAGAGCTGCCCATCCCACTCCACGAGACCAATAGTAAAGCTCCTGGGCGGGGCAGTCAGGTTGCTAAGGGAGGCTGAGGTTGACCGCCGCTGCTGCTCGGCGGCAAAGTGATCAGAGTAGGGTGGCTGGCAGAGGCTGCTCTGGGAAATGCCCACCCACGGTCTCCTCTCCACCCTGTCTCCAGAAACCGCCCTTCCTCTGTGTGCCGGTGGTTACCTGAGCTGCAGCACTTAGCTACACATCGTGAAATGATTTACTCCTCTATTTCCCCCACTTCAACTCAGGAAGTGGGGTTTAGTCTTCTGTGTGCACAGCCTAGGACAGTCTAAGGTATTAGGTATTAAATATAGGTTTTAAACAAGTGTTGGATGGATGCAAGGCGCTATGGCGGAATCACAATTGTGACAGTGCATTCCGTGAACTTTTGGCTACTCGATCACCGCAAAGTCATTCCGTGTTCGAGCTGCAAATGACCTCAGAAATCATCTGGTTGCTTTGAGAAACAAAGTGTGGTCCGGGTACCAACGGTGCCGGTAACCACCGACCCACAGAGGAAGGGCGGTTTCTGGAGACAGGGCGGAGAATATATTAGTACACGAAGAAACTTGTTTTTTCAAATAGTTAAGTGTTTCTAGTGCGCATTAGGAGGGAAATGCCTATCAAGTCAAACCATTGTTTCATTAATGTTATTTCTTAGGTCAAATAAAAAGTGGCGAAAAACGAATGCACTTCAAGAAAAGTGTTAAGTAAAAAATCGAGACACTTTATGCAGTTCAAGAACGTGTAAAACTAGTTGACAGTGATTGAAGTAAGAACAGTGGTTAGGCAGGAAGAGAAGGTTATTGGCTGGGAAGGAGGAGGAGGGAACCCTCTGGGGTGGTGGTTCTGTATTTTGACCTGGGTAATGGATAACAAAAGTATATACATGAATAAAAAAATACATCTAGTGCACTTACGATTAGTGCACTTTACACATTTTAAATATGTATTTTTAATGTCAATTTTTAAAAATCTGGTACAGGATATACCCTCACCCCCGCCCCTCCCAAAAAAAGCAAAGACGCAAATGACTGCCATTTGGGAAACACTGATCCAGGCCAGCTCACTAGCAGTGACCACAGGCCGGCTCACTAGCAGTGACCAAACACCTGAGAAAGGGTATTGTGAATTCCTCATGTGTGTACCAGGAACTTCCAATGTTGAATAGCTCCAAATCTCAGAAATGCTCTTAATGTTGAGCTCTGGTGCTCACATATACTTTCTTGTTTTGTCTTTTTTCTTTCTTTCTTTCTTTCTTTCTTTTTTTTTTTTTTTTTTTTTTTTTGAGGCAGAGTTTCTCTCTTGTTGCCCAGGCTGGAGTGCAGTGGTGCGATCTCAGCTCACTGTAACCTCCACTTACAGGGTTCAAACGATTCTCCTGCCTCAGCCTCCCAAGTAACTGGGATTACAGGCATCCACCACCACACCTGGTTAATTTTTTTTATTTTTAGTAGAGACGGTGTTTCACCATGTTGGCCAGGCTGGTCTCAAACTCCTCTATTTCCCCCACTTCAACTCAGGAAGTGGGGTTTAGTCCTCAGGTGATCCACCCACCTTGGCCTCCCAAAGTGCTGGGATTACAGGTATGAGCCACCATGCCCGGCCCTATTTTCTTAATTAAACCTCACCGAATGGCTTTAAAAAAAAAAAAAAAAGGTCAAACATGCCCAGTTGTTGATGTGAAAATATTTCCGTATCACTTCATCGTGCTGTTCACCCTCTTCCACTGTTCTCTAATCTGTCCTTGTTGATATTTAAAAGTTGGCACAAGGCCTGGCACGGTGGCTCACACCTGTAATCCCAGCACTTTGTGAGGCTGAGGAGGGCAGATCACTTGAGCCCAGGAGTTCGAGACCAGCCTGGGCATCAGTTGAAACCCCATCTGTACCTAAAAATACAAAAATTAGCCAAGCATGGTAGCCCAGATCTCAGCTACTTGGGAGGCCGAGGTGGAAGGATTGCTTGAGCCCGGGAGGCAGAGGTTGCAGTGAGCCAAATCATGCCACTGTACTCCAGCCTGGGTGACAGAGCCAGACCCTATCTCAAAAAAAAAAAAAAAAAAAAAAAAAAGCTGGCACAGAGAGAGAAGACACCTGGATCCTAGACCTGACTGACGGCCTCAAAGGAGCCTGTCAGGAGCTGGTCACTTCTCAAAGAACCTCAGTCTTCTGTGAAGCAAGAGTGCTAACCAAGAAAATCACTTGAACCCTAACATTTGATAACCCAGTGACCTTCCCGCTTAGAACCTGGCTTGTTTGTTTCAAAGGCAGCAGTAAATGTTACCATGTCATCTTTCTACGGACACTGACAACACCATTCCCTGCTCCCTGCCTCAGCAGGATTTACACCTTTCCAGTGGGCTGCAGGAAAAGTTAAGAGTCTAGCACTTCTCGAATGTACTGTGCTTACAAATCACCTGGGAGAGTTTGTTAAATGTGGATTCTGATTCAGTGAGTTTGGGGTGGGATCCGGGATTCTGCATTTCTAAAAAACTCCCAGGTGCTACTGATGTAGCTATTCTGAAACCCGACTCTTTTTTTTTTTTTTTTTTTTGAGACAGAGTCTCACTGTATTGTCCAGGCTGGAGTGCAGTGGCATGATCTCGGCTCACTGAAACCTCCGCCTCTCCTGTTCAAGCGATTCTCCTGCCTCAGGCCCTCAAGTAGCTAGGATTACAGGTTTGCATCACCACACCCAGCTAGTTTTTGTATTTTCAGTAGAGACAGGGTTTCACCATATTGGCCAGGCTGGTCTTGAACTCCTGACCTCAGGAAATCTGCCCACCTCGGCCTCCCAAAGTGCTGGGATTACAGGCATGAGCCACCATGCCCAGTCTGAAACCCAACTTTGAAGGCAAGAGTCTACCCTAAATTCCCCAAACGGCTAAGCCCTCTGTCTTTGGGAATTCCTAAATTGTTATCTGCGTGACTGATGCCATCTCATCGTTCAGGCCTCAGCTCAAATGATCCTTCTCAGAGAAATCTTCCTTGGCTACCCTCCCTAAATTGACTCACTCTCATCTAGTCCCTCTCTTGCATATTTCCATATGCAATTATTGGTTTTTTCCATAGCATTTATCTCAATCTGAAAGTACCTTATTTATCTTGTGTGTTTATTGGCTCCTCCCACTATAATGTAAGCTCCTTGAAGTATGCTGTGTTTACCCCCTCTCTTCTGCCCCTCTGATAGTATCTGGTTCACAGTATGGACTCAACAAATGTTTCACATTAGTGAATTTGCACGAAAGAAGCTATTATAAGGAGCCTTCAAACTGAGTGTCCCTGATACTAAAGACTTATTCTTCCAAGGTATGCCAAATATTTCTACACAGTATGCCCCATTTCACAGAAAGAGATTGCAGGTTTGATCATTTTCTCAGGCACTCTGAGTAAGTTTGCAAGCCAGGAAAGATACCTTACTAAGCAGTGGTGGGGTTTGTATCTCTGAACTATCTCTCCATTGACTTATATCTTCCCAACTGATTTACACAGATTCTATATAATACCTAAAAATATAACAAGAATAAATCCCATTTTACAGAGAGTTCCTGGTAATGCCAAAGCAAAGAAAAAACAAAAGTAACACAATTAAAAGAGCATAAATTTCTCTGGAAGCCCTCACTGTGTAACATGTCCACTTTGATAACAGAAACACTGGAACAAACATGTCCCAGCGTTCCTTCACAGCAGTGGACATTGTATTGCTTTTGTGATAGAAATAGTGCCCTCATCATGCTTTGAGAGCTTCCACTCTCAGCTCCTTGCTTGATGCGAAGCCAGCTCTACCACAGCCCCAATTCCATGGCCTCAGCATGGAATGCAGACCTGACTCTCCTGATGCATCCTATCCGCGGGCAACGGTGACTACTCCCATACTACTCTGCAGACCTGACTCTCCTGATGTATCCTATCCGCAGGCAACAGTGACTACTTCCATACTACTCTGCTGGAACTAGGGTCTTGCTTGATTGGAATATTTGTCTCCGTTAAATGGAATCTGGAAGGATATGCCTGTCAGCCATCTTGTCACCATAAAGAAAGAACCTTTAGAATGGAAATGGAACAGTGGAAAGTAAACAGAGATGATTTTCTTAGTGACACTAGTTGAACTGCTGAATCCAGCAATGTAGACTTTTCAATCCTATAAGCCAATAAAGCCTGGCACAGTGGAGGTTTCTGTCACTTGCATCCAGAAGAGTTGTAATTGCCACCACACCCATGAGCTGATGATCCCTGGCCAATTCCCTGACAAATGTCTATTGAGAGTTTACTGTGTGCCAGGCATTAGTCAGGGTCCTGGGGTTATAGATGAAGAAGAGGTTACTGTCTTTAAGAAACTCACAGTCAATTGAAGGCAGACAAACCAGGAAGAAATCACATGTGTAGGTGCCTTTAAAGAGGCCAGTGCAGGGTGTTGTGAGGAACAGAGAGGAGTATTTCTCCTAGTTAAAGGATGAAAGTTTAGGAAAGACATCCAAGAGGATGAGATAGATAAGATGGGTCTTGGAAGACAATCAGGCACATAAAGAATGGTGGGGTAGTACAGGAGACTAGGGTATGTGTGCACAAATAATAGAATGACCTTTCTAGAAAAGGGAAGAGCAAATTCAAAGACACGGAGGTATCAGAAACACAACACACATAAGAAACTGGGCGGGAGATGAAGCTGAGGGCGGGGTGTGGAAGCCAAGTCATGAATGGCCTGGTACACAGCCCTGGTAATGGGTGTGGCCCTTATTCTGAAAAGCAAAGAGGAAATCTCAAAAGGTGTGAAGAAATAGAACAACAATGAGAGCAGATTTTCATCTTGTAATAGAAAGATCACCTTACCACCATATGTCGAGGCTGGATTTAAGTTGGGGGTGAGGATGGAAGGGAACAGGGAAATCTCTAAGAGAAACCTGGCTCCAGGCAGAAAGTTTTGCAGTCTAGAGCTGAATTTTTATTTCTTGGGGGCAGAGGGAATCTTACCTCCTTGATGTCAAGCCCAATGTTACCCAATATATATGGGCTTTATGTATGCTTTGGAATTTTCCAGTAGTCACATTTAAAAAGTTAAAAAAGAAGCAGGTGAAATTTATTAATGGGGTATTTTTACATTATATCTATTGTGCTAAGTCTTCAAAATAATCCAGTGTGTATTTACACTTACAGTACATTTCAATTCAGTCTAGCCACATTTCAAGTGCTCAAAAGTCATGTGTGACTGATGGCTGGTGTACTAGACAGCAAAGGTGAGGTTGATTGCTTCTGACACAGAGCCTCTATCTAGAAATTTCCTCCAAACCTCAATATGTTTCTAAAGCCAAAATTCCTGCACCGTACCTCTTCACTTGCATTATCTCATTTATTCATCACAACAATCCTAGGCTGGCACTATTATCCTCCTTTTACAAGTAACAAGTAATCTCTTTTACAGAGATTAAGTAATTTGCTACAAGTCACATAGCTACTGATTGGCACCGCTTATCGTTCAAGAGACAAAAACTAAGGGAAAGTTGCCAAATCCAAGTTAGAATAGTATTTGAATACAATTTCCCTCATTAGGGCTCTCTCACCTCCTCCTCCTCCCCTCTGTACTTGGAACTATGAACCTATTTAGTCAGCCTAGCTACAGAGCAGGTGCTCAGTAAAGAGTTGATTAAGCAACCAATTCCTTGTTGAGAATACATTTCAGGAATTCTACAGGCACAAACTAAGCAGAGAAATGGCTTAAGGTTATATGCTGTATTGCAGGTAAATGCACAGTAAATGGCATTTATCATTATGATTATTACCAGGTCAGATACTATTAACATTTTAGGGACCTTGCTGCATATTCATTGCAAGCAGCCTTCCAAAACAAGTTGTGCTGATTGATAATTTACATCCCTGTCGTCAGGGTATCAGAGTGACTAACCTCTCTAAGTTCTACTTGTATGAAACAGAAGGAGTTTAGAAGTGGTCAGAACTGGCCGGGCACAGTGGCTCACGCCCGTAATCCCAGCACTTTTGGAAGACCAGGCGAGCAGATCACAAGGTCAAGAGATCAAGACCATCCTGGCTAACACGGTGAAACCCCGTCTCTACTAAAAATACAAAAAATTAGCCAGGTGTGGTGGCATGTGCCTGTAGTCCCAGCTACTCTGGAGGCTGGGGCAGGAGAATTACTGGAACCCAGGAGGCGGAGGTTGCAGTGAGCCGAGATCACACCACTCCAGCCTAGGCTACAGAGCAAGACTCTGTCTCCAAAAAAAAAAAAAAAAGAAAAGAAAGAAAGAAAGAAAAGAAAAGAAAAAAGAAGAGTTCAGAGCTAAGTTTGGATCATGGATGCTCAAATTCTTTGTCTGTAAAGGAATCACTTCCACCCAACAGCCACATTATAACAAATACAACCCTGAGCACATTGCCTGGCACAATGCAAGTTGCTCTATCCACTTTACACACCTCCTCCACTTCCCCTTTGAGAGACAATAAGATAAAAGGAAGTCTAGGAGCAGATCTGATTATGCAGAAAATTGTTAATTGACAAATGCAGGGAAACATGCACGTTGCCAAAACTGTAATAGAGAATTTTCAACAAAAAGTGCATATTGTCATGTACTAACTTCCTCAATAGATGTAGCAGCCACCCAGTCTCCTGCCCCCAGAGGCTCCCCAGCCTTTAATTAATAAATGCCAGATGTACTGTTTATTGATAGAACAATTTATTTCATTTCTGAAACCCTTCCTTTTCTCCATAATGACCTTCCCAGCAAAAGTTGCTTGAAGGCTGCTCATGGGACCAAATTAAGCTTCTAAAGTCATTATGTTTCCAGTGGTAGAAGGGTGAGGGACGCTGGGTTGATAGGGGGAAGGAATCACAAATGCCTCAGGGTTAAGGGACCACCCTGGCCCCGAACAAAGTTATTGCCATATTTTTTAGCCTGGAGTCAGGGGATTTAATTTTAGGGGCATGAAAGGGTCCAGAGATTCTCTCCTAATAACTGCAAAATAAAACCAGAATCACTTTTCAGGGTAGCGTTATTTTGATTTGGTTAGGTTTCGTTTGGTATTGACTTTATATGCACGTTCCAGTTTGGAGAAGATGGGGACTGTTTTTCTGCCTCCAGAAAGATTTATGGGCGAGCTCAAGTATTGCACATTTCCTCCTATCGCTTTTCTCTTTATGCCCAACCTTGTCCAGTTTATTCAGCTGCTCTCATAATTATCCCCAATTATTTATAATGGTAGGTTTCTGAAGCTGGAGTTAGAGAAACACCATGTTTTTGAGCCCCAAATGCTGTTTAATGGAAATGGACTCCAACAACTTATGTGAGGCCTAAGCTGAGGTTTTCTTGGGCAGAACTTCTTAAAAACTTTTCTTCATTACTATTAGAATTTTTTTCCAAAACTATATTGAATTTTCAGTGTTAAAGGAAAGAAGTCCTTATTTGTGTACAACTATTACAAATAACTGCAGTTTTGGCACAGCTTAAATCACTTTTTCTTGAAGTGCTTCTATTGGAGCATTAATTCCTTAGAAACCCATTGTCTGTTTAAATGAATATAAGAAATGTTTTATTTTATATTTCTCTCCTCATGAAGATTCACTGTACAGAATAGCATTACATATTAAGGCCTTGAAAAGTCCTGCATTTAAAAAACCCCAACTGTTTGACTTTGCTTAATCCTATATTACTCAAACTTATTTTACCATGACACCAATTCCTTGGAAAACACATTAATATATCATATCCCATTGAGGGCACATTTTTGAGAAACACTACCTGAACCCGTTCAACCCATCTTCCAGAAAGAACAAGGTAGGTGAAGCACCATTTACTTTTTACCCATTGTTAATGGAATAAATGTGTGTGTCCTCTCCAAAACTCATATGTTGAAGCCCTAACCCCCAATGTGGTGATATGAGGAGGTAGGAACTTTCGGTAATAATTAAGTTTAGATGAGGTCATCAAAGTGGAGCTCCCATGATGGGATTGGTGCCCTTATAAGAAAAGGAAGAAACACCAGGCCGGGCATGGTGGTTCATGCCTGTAATCCCAGCAATTTGGGAGGCCAAGACAGGCAGATCACTTAAGGTCAGGAGTTTGAGACCAGCCTGGCCAACATGGTGAAACCCTGTCTCTACTAAAAATATAAAAATTAGCTGGGTGTGGTGGCACACACCTGTAATCCCAGCTACTCAGGAGGCTGAGACAGGAGAATCTCTTGAACCTGGGAGGCGGAGGGTGCAGTGAGCCAAGATTGCACCACTGCACTCCAGCCTGGGCAACAGAGCGAGACTTTGTCTCAAAAAAAAAGGAAACACCAGAGGCTCCTCTCTCTGCTACATAAGAAAACAGTGAAAGAGTGGCTATCTGCAAGTAAGGAAGCAGGCCCTCACCAAGGAGTGAATCTGCCAGCACCTTGATCTTAGACTTTTCAGCGTCCAGAATGAGAAATAAATGTCTGTTGTTTAACCCACCCGTTCTATGGTATTTTGTAATAGCAGCTTGAGCTAAGACACCCACACTATCATTTGTTTCAAAAGTCCAAACCAAGAGGTGATTCCTTAGTTAAGAAAGGAAAATAGGCCAGGCGCGGTGGCTCACGCCTGTAATCCCAGCACTTTGGGAGGCCAAGGTGGACGGATCACAAGGTTGGGAGATCGAGACCATCCTGGCTAACACAGTGAAACCCTGTCTCTACTTAAAAATACCAAAAAAATTAGCCAAGTGTGGTGGTGGGCACCTGTAGTCCCAGCTACTCGGGAGGCTGAGGCAGGAGAATGGTGTGAACCCAGGAGGCGGAGCTTGCAGTGAGCTGAGATCGTGCCACTGCACTCCAGCCTGGGCAACAGAGCGAGACTCCGTCTCAAGAAAAAAAAAAAAAAAGAAAGGAAAATAAAGCCAAGATGGTGGCACATGCCTGTAATCCCAACACTTTGGGAGGCTGAGGCGGGTGGATACCTGAGGTCAGCAGTTCACGACCAGCCTGACTAACATGGTGAAACCCCGTCTCTACTAAATACAAAAATATTAGTAGAGTGTGGTGGTGCATGCCTGCAATCCGAGCTACTTGGGAGGTTGAGGCAAGAGAATCGCTTCTACCTGGGAGGCGGAGGTTGCAGTTAGCCGAGATCACTCCAGCCTGGGCAACAAGAGTGAAACTCAGTCTCAAAAAAAAAAAAAAAAAAAAGAAAGAAAGAAAGAAAAAGAAAAAAGAAAAACAAAGGAAACTAGATGCTTCCTAAATCTCACCCGCAACTTAATCAGATCACTCCTCCTAGGTTTCACACTGTATTCCTACCTACTACAAGCACCCCTTCACCTGAATTGCCTGCTGGACCAGAAACTTGGCTCCAAAAGTGAGAAATCCTTCTCTCCCTCATCTGCTCTATTTCCTGCTTTCCCGCTCCCTCAGTCCCATCCAGTCATTTCCAGCATGCTGCCTTTTCATTCTGCCGCAATCTCTTTTACAAATCAAGGTAAAGTTTCCCATTCTTACTTCTCTTGGGTTCATTCATTAACTTTCGGCCGCAGGATTGCAATATTCTTCTAACTGGTTTTCCTGCATCTAATAACTCCCAACTAGTCCATAGTCCTCTGTAACAGAATGGTTTTCCTAAAAGTACAGCCCTGACTTTTCACTTTCCTGCTCAAAAGACTTCAATGGCTCCGTTTTGCTTACAGAATAATACTAAACACTTTAGCAGAGAATTCAAAAGTAATTGACTTCCAGTGTCAACTCACATAAAAACTGCATTAAACTTCTTCTCTATCTAAACCTAAGTGCCCACTCAAAGCCTTGAACTTTTTGGCATGTAAACAGACCTACATTACTGAGGACACTAGAACTGAGTGCCTAAAATCTCTTTAACCTATCTTCCCCAGGAAGTAGTTCATGATTTAACTAAACTGCCTGCTTAATATCATTTGTTTCAGTCCCTGCCAGAATTTTACTTTATAATTTAAGTTTTCTGGTTTACATCTTTAGTCCATATAGTCTGCCTTCAAACTTATTCAAATCTCTCTTATCTTAAAAAAATGCATAAAATCCTTGACCCAAGTACATTCTTAAGACACTGTCCCATCTCTCCTCTTGCCTTTGCCATCATACTTTTTAGCCTACTGATTCCACCTCATCGTTTGCCCTCTTTTCTTAAAATCAATCTTATTAAGGTAAAATGTACATTCAATAAATATGCCAATTTTAAGTGTACAATTCAGTGAGTGTGACAAATGTGTAAGCATCCCAATAACTAAGAAATAGAACATTTCTGAGGTCTCCACAAGTTTTTATATGCCCCTGCCCACAATTCCCACCTCTACCTGCATGACCCTAGGCTATGCTAATTTTCTTTTCCTTTCTTTCCTTCTTTCTTTCTCTCTCTCTTTATGTAGAGACATCGATATCTCTATCTATCTATCTATTTCTATCTTTTTGTTTTTTTTCTTTTGTGATAGAGTCTCACTCTCTTGCCCAGGCTGGAGTGCAGTGGCACAATCTCGGTTCACTGCAGCCTCCACCTCCTAGGTTCAAATGATTCTCCTGTCTCAGCCTCCTGAGTAGCTGGGATTACAGGCATGCACCTCCATGCTCGGCTAATTTTTGTATTTTTAGTAGAGATAAGGTTTCGCCATGTTGGCCAGGCTGGTCTCCAACATCCTCAGTCTCTTGAGTAGCTGGGATGACAGGCATGAGCCACCATGGCCAGCTAGTTTTTTTATTTCAAAAATTTTTTATAGAGATAGGGTTTCCCTGTGTTGCCCAGGCTGGTCTTGAACTCCTGGGCTCAAGTGATCCCCCTGCCTCAGCCTCCAAAATGCTGTGATTACAGGCATGAGCCATCATGCCTGATCTGATTTGCTTTCTATCATTATAGATAAAATTTGTCTTAGAGTTGGTTTAAACGGAATTGTAGAGTATGTGCCTTTGGCAAGTATATTATTTATAGCTGCATAAGACATTACACTCCTGGCCGGGCGCGGTGGCTCAAGCCTGTAATCCCAGCACTTTGGGAGGCCGAGACGGGCGGATCACGAGGTCAGGAGATCGAGACCATCCTGGCTAACCTGGTGAAACCCCGTCTCTATTAAAAAATACAAAAAACTAGCCGGGCGTGGTGGCAGGCGCCTGTAGTCCCAGCTACTCGGGAGGCTGAGGCAGGAGAATGGCGCAAACCCGGGAGGCGGAGCTTGCAGTGAGCTGAGATCCGGCCACTGCACTCCAGCCTGGGCGACAGAGCAAGACTCCGTCTCAAAAAAAAAAAAAAAAAGACATTACACTCCTAATTTAGTTTAAAATGGCAAACATTTATTATCTTGCAAAGTTTCTAAGAGTTAGGACTCTGTAAGCTACTTAGATAGGTGGTTCTGGCTCAAGGTCTGTCCGTGAAATTACAGTGAAGCTGTCAGTAAAGCTGTATTCTTTGGATTGAAACTGGAGGATTCACTTCCAAGCTCACTCACCTGGCTATTGTCAGGAAGTTTCCCTTTCTTGCTCTTTGGGCCTTTCCTTAGGACTGCCTACAATGTGGCTGCTCACAGACTGAGTGACGAGAGAGAGAAACCGAGAGACAGCAGAAGCAACACTAGATTTATGACATAGTCTTTAAGTTGTACACTAACACTTCTGCCTTATTCTTTTCATTAGAAGCAAGTCACTAAGCTCAGCCCACACTTAAGAGGGGATTACGCAAAGGACTGAATTCTAAGAAGTGGGGCGCATCAGGGTCCATCTCGGAGGCTAACTGTAACAATTTAGTCTCTGGCCTTCACTGATTCATGTTCTTCCCACATGCAAAAAATACTCACCACCTCCCAAGACCCTCAAAAATCTCAGCCCATTATATTATCAGCCCAAAGTCCAGAATCTCATAACCAAAATGAGGTCCAGCTGTGGATATAGCCCTTACATATAGTTCTTCTTAATCATTAAACCTATGAAGTCTGTGAAATAGGCAAGTATTGTGCCCCCTACACACACACACACACACACACACACACGCACTCAATGTACAATGGGGAAACAGGCAAAAGATAATCACTATAGATATTCCTGTTCAAAAAGGGAGGAAATGGGGAATATAAAGGCATCACTGCTGTTGACCAGCCATGGTGGTCCACAGCAATTCTGAATCTATCTGAAGCATTGTGAGTTCCTTGATTAGTACTCAGTCCTAGTTCTTCCCAGGAGCAATTCTCAAAGTTCTTGGTTCCCTCTTCTGAGTTGTCTTTCCTTTTTAATGACAGGTAGTGTGTGTCCGCAATAGAGTAGTTTTCTCAGCCCGCTTCTTTCTTTCTTTTTTTCTTTTGAGATGGAGTCTTGCTCTGTCTCCCAGGCTGGAGTGCAGTGGTGTGATCTTGACTCACTGCAAGCTCCATCCACTGGGTTCATGCCATTCTCCTGCCTCAGCCTCCCGAGTAGCTGGGACTACAGGCACCTGCCACCGTGCCCGGCTAATTTTTTGTATTTTTAGTACAGATGGGGTTTCACTGTGTTAGTCAGGATAGTCTTGATCTCCTGACCTCGTGATCCACCTGCCTCGGCCTCCCAAAGTGCTGGGATTATAGGCGTGAGCCACCACACCTGGCCTCAGCCTGCTTCTTTCTTGTTGAATTTGAGAATCCAAAGTCCTCTTTTCATTTTGTACTGTCTCTGCCTCTTTCAATCTAAGGTGATGATGTTTCTGCTCATGTAATTATTTTAAACATGCAGTGGATTTCCTATGAATCTTAATGGGGGTCCATGTCGTTAAATTAAAGTCATATGGCCGGGCGCGGTGGCTCAAGCCTGTAATCCCAGCACTTTGGGAGGCCGAGACGGGTGGATCACGAGGTCAGGAGATCGAGACCATCCTGGCTAACACAGTGAAACCCCGTCTCTACTAAAAAATAAAAAAATTAGCCGGGCGAGGTGGCGGGCGCCTGTAGTCCCAGCTACTCGGGAGGCTGAGGCAGGAGAATGGCGGGAACCCGGGAGGCGGAGCTTGCAGTGAGCTGAGATCCGGCCACTGCACTCCAGCCCGGGCGACAGAGCGAGACTCCATCTCAAAAAAAAAAATAAATAAATAAATAAATAAATAAATTAAAGTCATACTTGCAAGTCTTTTTGATATAAGCACTTCTTTACTTTGGGTTTCTGCCGACAGGCAACAATTATTTTTTCCTTTGGGACAGGGTCTCACTCTGTCACTCAGGCTGGAGTGTAGTGGCACAATCACGGTTCACTGCAGGTACAGCCTCCTGAGTTCAAGCCATCCTCTCACCTCAGCTTTCTGAGTAACTAGGACTACAAATAGGCACTACTACACCCAGCTAATTTTTAAATTTTTTGTAGACAGGGTCTTGCTATGTTGCCCAGGCTGATCTCAAACTCCTGGGCTCAAGTGATCCTCCTGCCTTGGCCTCCCAAAGTGCTGGGATTGAGACAACAGTCTTAAGCTTCTTAGAAGCCCTATTCTTTGATCAAAAGGATCTGTTCACCACACCCTTACAATCTTAAGAGGCTTTTTGTTGGACTAAAGAGTACTGTAAGCCACCACTTTTAAGCTTTGTGAAGTTTTAACCATGGATTTATAGATACACCCTTAGCTTTGTCTTTGGACCATGTTTCCCTAGCAGTATCCTGGATTTGATCTTTCCTCGGAAGCCATTAAATTTTTTTTTTTTTTTTCTTTTTGAAACAAGTTTTGTTGCCCAGGCTGGAGTGCAGTGGCACAATTTTGGCTCACTGCAACCTCCACCTCCCAGGTTCAAGCAATCCTCCCACCCCAGCCTCCCGAGTAGTTGGGAATGCAGGTACATGCAACCACACCCAGCTAATTTTTATTTTTATTTTTTTTGTTAGAGAGGATTTCACCATATTGACTAGGCTGGTCTCGAACTCCTGAGTTCAAGCAAACTGCCCATTACAGACTCCCAAAGTGCTGGGATCAGAGGCGTGAGCCACTGTGCCTGCCCCAAGATTTTTAATATAATTGGACATCTAGAGAGTCTAGGAATCTTTTTCTTTTTCTTTTTTTGAGACTGAGTCTCACTCTATTGCCTAGGCTGAAGTGCAGTTGTGCAGTCTCGGCTCACTGCAACCTCCGCCTCCTGGGTTCAAGCAATCTTCCCACCTCAGCCTCCCGAGTAGCTGGGAGTACAGGTGCATGCAACCACACCCAGTTAATTTTTTTGTTGTTGTTGTTAGAAAGGATTTCACCATGTTGACCAGGCTGGTCTCGAACTACTGAGTTCAAGCAATCTGCCCATTTCAGCCTCCCAAAGTGCTGGGATTAGAGGCATGAGCCACCGTGCCTGCCCCCAAAATTTTAATGTCATTTGACATCTAGAGAGTCTAGGAATCTTTTTCTTTTTCTTTTTCTTTTTTTGAGACTGAGTCTCACTCTATCGCCCAGGCTGAAGTGCAGTGGTGCAATCTCGGCTCACTGCAACCTCCACCTCCTGGGTTCAAATGATTCACGTGCCTCAGCCTCCTGAGTAGCTGGGATTACAGGCACCCGCCACCACACCCAGCTAATTTTTGTGTTTTCAGTAGAGACAGGGTTTCACCATTTTGGCCAGGCTGGTCTCGAACTCCTGACCTCAAGTGATCCACCTGCCTCAGCCTCCCAAAGTGCTGGGATTACAGGTGTGAGCCACCGCACCTGGCTGAGTCTAGGAATCTTCAAAGCTAACTCCTTTCTGTTTAACAATCCTTCCATTAGTTACTTCCTTTCTCTTGTGTTTTTCTATAAGAAGCAAAAAGAAACCAGGTGGTATCTAGAGTGATGAACATATGATTGAAGTTGAGCCAATAAAAGACAGCCCTGAGACTTTTGATAAAAGTATTGGAAAACACAAACTCTCATTCCACTGGGAGTAGAGAGCTGGTAGAATGGGGGCGTGAAGTTCTAATGGTCATCTTGTCACTATGAGGGAAGAGCTTTCTGAGAAAGAAACCAAGACAGAGGGAAGCAGAGCTAAGAGAGGGTGATGGGGAAAGATTAGAAATCTCCTTAACTTGATCTCTCAGTTCCTTAGGGACATTTTCTACCACCCACGTTACTGTAGGCAGCAACAATGCTAAACTTTCTGCTACTGCATTAAAAATCCCCTTTTATCTAATTTCCAATAAGATTGTCATCATTTTTCCCTTAAGTGTCCTCACTGACAGCCTCCTTGAAGTCCACAATTCTACTAATAGGGTATTCAAGACACTTTAAGCTTTCACTATCACCCTCTTCAAAATCCTCACAGCTTTTCCAGCTTCTACTTACTTACTGGTTTCAAAGCAATTCCAACATTTAGATTTTTACTGCATCAGCACCCACCCTTGGTACAAAAATCTGCATTACTTATCTACTGCTGTGTAATACATTTCCAGCAAATTTACCAGCTTAGAACAAACAAACATTTGTTATTTCACACAGTTGCTGAGGACCAGAAATCAGGAATGGGTTAGTGGTGTGGTTCTGGCTCAGGGTCTCTCATGAGGAAGCAGTGAAACTGTCAGTAAAGTTCTAGTCTCCACTATAACTGGAATTGGAAGACCAATTCCAAGCTTATTCCCTTGACTAAAGGAGCCTTCGGTTTCTCACCTCATGAACCATTTCATAGCGCTGATTATAACATGGCTTCTGCCAGAGTGAGTGATCTGAGAGAAAGCAGCAAGAGAAACAGAGAAAGAGTAGAAGACACATTGTATTTATGATCTAGTTTCCAAGTCACATACCATCACTTCTGCCTTACTCTATTCATTAGAAGGAAGTCACTAAGTCCAGTCCACACCCAAGGGGAGAGGATGAAATAAAGATGTGAATACCAGGAAGCAGATCTTATTGGGACCATCTTGGAGTCTGGCCACCACAGCAAATTACTAAGCCTCTCCTGTGTGTCTGTTAGTGTCCTTACCTGTTAAATAGAAATAATAAAAGTATTTAACTCAAATGGCTGCTGTGAGGTGGAATGAAAGAATACTTACAAAGTTCTTTAGAACAATATCTGGCACAAAGCAAAAAATGTAATAAATATTGGCCCTTGTTATTGTTTTAACCATGTAAAATGACTCTCAAATATTTCTCTCAGTGCTCAGGGCACTTGATATAGTGTTCAAAGCACTAATTCTACTTTTTTGATTGCCTCGATGACTTCCAGTAACTTAAATATGTATGTCCCAAACCAAAATCTTTGTATTCATTAAGACTCTTTTAGTCCATTGGCTCAAGAAAAAAACAAAAGGGAAATTTAAGTCCAGAGAAAGATTTCAAGCAAGTCTGGTTCCAGATGACCCAATGATGCCATTAGGAATCTGTCTCTCCCCAATACCGTCTTCATCTCTCCCCATTGCCTTCTCTTGGTTCTGCTCTCCTCTGTCTTGGTTTCTTTCTCAGAAACCTCCTCTCTCATAGTGACAAGATGATCATCAGAAGCTTCAATTCCCCATTTTATCAGCTCCCTACCCCAAAATGAAAAGAGAGTTTCTGTATCTTTTATCAAAAGTCTACTACTGGCTGGGCATGGTGGCTTATGCCTCTAATCTCAGCACTTTGGGAGGTCGAGGCGAGTAGATCACTTGAGGCCGGGAGTTTGAGACCAGCCTGGCCAACATGGCGAAACCCCATCTCTACAAAAAGTACAAAAATTAGCCGGGTGCGGTGGTGTTTGCCTGTAATCCCAGCTACTTAGGAGGCTGAGGCAGGAGAATTGCTTGCACCCGGGAGGCAGAGGTTGCAGTGAGCTAAGATGGCACCACTGCACTCCAG
Source organism: Theropithecus gelada (assembly GCF_003255815.1). Taxonomy (NCBI): domain Eukaryota; kingdom Metazoa; phylum Chordata; class Mammalia; order Primates; family Cercopithecidae; genus Theropithecus; species Theropithecus gelada. Next base: position 9,831,261 of record NC_037675.1, read on the forward strand.
CCTGGGCAACAGAGCGAGACTCCATCTCTAAACAAAACAAAGTCTATTACCAACATTACTTTAGACAGCAATTTTACTAAACTTTCTACTACTGCATCAAAAGTCTCAGGGCTGTCTTTCACTGGCCCAGCTTTGATCATATATCCATCCGTAAGTCACTATAGCACTGTGGGGAGGTCATTGAAGAAGTGTTGGTTCCTTGGCCAGGTGCAGTGGCTCATGCCTGTAATCTCAGCACTTTGGAAGGCTGACGTGGGTGAACTGCTTGAGGTCAGGAGTTTGAGACTGGCCTGGCTAACATGGTGAAACCCCACCTCTACTAAAATATAAAAATTAGCCGGGCATGGTGGTGCATGCCTGTAATCTCAGCTACTTGGGAGGCTGAGGCAGGAGAATCGCTTGAACCTGGGAGGTGGAGGTTGCAGTGAGCCAAGATTGAGCTACTGCACTTCAGCCTGGGCAACAGAGTGAGACTCCGTCTCAAAAAAAAAAAAAAAAAAAAGGTTTCCCGATAATCTTTATCATTCTCCTATCCTTCAATGGTTTCCTAATTTTACATATATATGCAGACATAGCTTAAATTTCTAGCCTCCCACTATTATACTTGAATTAATAAGCAATTCTATATAAAAATTATAGAGCCATGCCTGAGGGCCTAAGATATAAAATGTTCTGATGGGTTAGGCCCAGGTCATGTGTTTGCCCACTGAGCCAAAGAGAGTGTCAGTTACACCTGAACCACGTGAACTGAGAATGTGGCGAAGGCCCTATGCTTAGAATAAAATTGACATACTGTGGCCAGAAGCAAGTAGGATTGATGCCAGGCGAGCAAAACCAACAGATGCCCTTCTTAATCACCTTCCCTTTGAAATCCATTCCTTTTCCTATGTTCCATCCTTCAGTAAAGGTCACCTCTTGGGCTGACAACCTCTGACACCTAAATCTGCCCTGCCCCAAGTGTCCAGACTGATGCCATGTTCTTCTGACTCTACAGCTCTGTGCCCAGAACATGTTCTCTGGTTTCCTTCTGTCCTGCCCCTATTCATATGGTTCCCTCTACCTAGAAGATCCATCCACAGCATCTCTGCCTGGCAAATTCCACAAACCTTAAAGGTTGGCTCCAGAACACCACCTCTATGAACACCATTACTGATTTGTTGAGAAGAGTCCAATCAGTCACCAACTTATAGGAATACAGTGCTGAGTCCCACTTTTATTTGCAAGCATTTTGCAAATGCCAAAACTGCCTAAATGCAGAAACTCATTCAGTCCGAAAAAGGCACTGGGAGAATGTTTTTAACATTTCACGTCTGTCTCAATTTGTGAAACCTTATTGAAGTTTATGAAAGAGCTACTTAATTTTGTTTTCGTTCCCTTTTTGGCTTTGATTCAGATTTGATGGGTCTCCATCGCATCAGCTCGAAGATGCCTTCTGCTAACGCACTTAAGTCTTGACCTACAGACCCCAGTGGGTGGATAATTCCCAGCTGAGCTATGACTGGAGCTCCACGTGGGGAGGACTTGGCCTCAGCATACCTTAAGGACAAAGCTTGTAACAGAAGACACTCTTTAGCTGGGGTAATTTTAGCTGGTCTCTTGAAGTGCATATCAGGTCTATTTGGAAATCGGCTTCACTTCTCTGTTTTTTTCCTAAGGATCTCCATCTTTCTTTCTTTCTTTCTTTCTTTCTTTCTTTCTTTCTTTCTTTCTTTCTTTCTTTCTTTCTTTCTCTCTCTCTCTCTTTCTTTATCTTTCTTTCTTCTTTCTCTCTTTCTTCTTTCTCTCTTTCTCTTTCTTCTTTCTCTCTTTCTTTCTCTTTCTTCTTTCTCTCTCTTTCTTTCTTTCTTTCTTCTTTCTCTTTCTTTCTTTCTCTCTTTTCTCTCTCTTTCTTTCTTTTCCTTCCTTCCTTCCTTCCTTCCTTCCTTCCTTCCTTCCTTCCTTCCTTCCTTCCTTCTTTGGCAGAGTCTCACTGCAACACCCAGGCTGAAGTGCAGTGGTGTTCCAGCAACTCTTCTGGGTTCAAGCAACTCTTCTGCCTCAGCCTCCTGAGTAGCTGGGACTAGAGGTGTGTACCACCATGCCTGGATAATTTTTGTATTTTTAGTAGAAACAGGGTTTCATCATGTTGGCCAGGCTGGTCTTGAACTCCTGACATCAAATGATCCAACTGCCTCGACCTCCTAAAGTGCTGGGATTACAAGTGTGTGCCACTGTGCCTGGCCCCCCTTTTCATTTTAAGTACACTACTACCTTCTGGTTTTCTTCTGTAGGTATTCAGCAATAGAAAGACGGCAGTCATAACACACACACACACACACACACACACACACACACACAGAGAGATTTAAAAAGCGAGCCCAAACCTAACTTCAAGCAGGGTTGCCAAGTCAGAGAGGAAAAATAGCTTTTATGTCGAGCCCTTGGCCTGTCTGTGCTGACAGTTACATACATTCCAGCTTGTCACTTGCCTCTGACTTACTTTCCCAAATACTTCCATTGAGTTATGCCACTTATCACCTGCTTAGTATGTGACACTTCATCGGCCAAGACAAATGTCACATTAGGAAAGCTGTCCAGCGAATGAGGGCAATAAAGGACTGCAACACAAAAAGTTTGGGCTTTTTCTTTTAATCCACTTTCTAGTTCTGCTTTCCAGATCTTGCCTGTGGTTGGGGCTGGTTGGATTTTTAACTGTGAGTGAGCATGTTGTATTTAGGTCTCCAATAAATGGAGAAACTGGTAAGAAAAAATGCCCTTGAAACTCAAAAACCCTGACAGTAAATTTGATCAAAAGTAGTGACAGTGATGAAAAACAAATGTTCACAAATATTATAGAGCTACCAAAAATGAGGTCACTGGATTTTCAGGGGACTTCTGTAGACTTCTCACAATCATATATATATTTTTTTTCATTAAGCGAACTAAGTTCTTTTGAAAGTGAGAAGCTGACAGCTTTGGTTAGAGCCAGAAATAGAAGGCAAGCACTGGTGTGCCTTAATGGCAAGATTTTGCGGTCATTAACTGCTTCTACTAATAAATTTCAAGGTTAGGTTACAACCTTTCTCACTTCTGAGGGGCTTCTCAGAACCTGTTTTTCAAAGTGAAGGTCACTGTCTCCAGATTTGGTAAAAATCCCATAGCTCCTGTTCATAGCATTAGTACCATTGATTTGGCTCTGCAGGTAAAAGAGCAAATCAGTAAGTCTCAGTATCAATATTCCTATTGAAGTCCAACCTTCTCCACTCCCTACAGCAAATAAAACCCACACTCCACCTAACACAAGGTATGTGGACAACTTTAATTTTTGAAGATGTTACTTTCCATGGAAGGAAAGTAAGTTGGGTATTATCATGAGTTCATAAAAATAAGTCAAATCTGTGGACATAAATTTTCATGGCAATTTTAAAAAGCAAATCTGGGCCAGGCATGGTGGCTCATGCCTGGAGTGTCATCACTTTGGGAGGCCAAGGTGGGAGAATCGCTTGAGCCCCAGAGTTTGAGACCAGCCTAGGCAACTTTGTGAGACCCCCATCTCTATTAAAAATAAAAAAAAATTAACAGGGCATAGTGGCACATGCCTGTACTCCTAGCTACTCAGGAGGCTGAGGCAGGAGAATTGCTCGAGCCCAGGAGTTCAAAGCTGCAGTGAGCTATGATCATGCCACTGCACTCTACCTGGGCAACAGAGCAAGGCCCTGTCTCTAAGCAAATAAATAAATAAAATTAAAAAGCAAATCTGGGCCGGGCACGGTGGCTCACGTCTGTAATCCTTGCACTTTGGGAGGCTGAGGTGGGTGGATGGCCTGAGCTAGGAGTTCAAGACCAGTCTGGCAAACATGGTGAAACTCCGTCTCTACTAAAATACAAAAAATTAGCTGGGCATGGTGGTGCGTGCCTGCAGTCCCAGCTACTCTGGAGGCTGAGGTGGGAGAAATGCTTGAACCTGGGAGGCGGAGGTTGCAGTGAGCCTAGATTGCACCACTGCACTGGTCTGGGTGACAGAGCGAGACTCTGTCTTTAAAAAAAAAAAAAAAAGAAAATATGATCATGTTACCCTGCTGCTTGGAATCCTTCAAAGATTCTCCATATATGTCATGTTTAAACCCATTTCACATAGATTAGATACCCAGACCCTTTGTGATCTGACCCCTGTCCAACTCTCCAGCCTCTGTTTCAGCCCTGTCTTCCGCAGTACAATCCCTATGGCCTGCCCTGTCGGAACCAAAGGCAATTTCCTATCACGTGCATGTGCATATACTGTTGCCTCTGCTGGCAGAGTGATCCTCGCCCTCCTTCTTTACCGGGTTTACTCGTGCTTGCCCTTTCTGGCTCCCATCTGCCCCACTTCCCACTAGGTCTTACTTCCAAACAGCAACATACACACCCCTCACATGGTTCCTGAGAATCCTATTTGGATGCTCTTCCTGAGATGTGCTCAGCACCCTATTTTTGCCTTCATATATCTCACAACAGTCTTACTTGTCTGTGTTCCACTCTAACTGAGACCCACACCTCATTTATCTATCTCTAGCTCCTGGTTCAGTCCCTAATACAGAATAAGTGCTTAATCATTTTTATTGAATAAAAGAATAATTGAATTGCCCATTTCCGTTTCTGGAATACACAGTGTCTCAGGATGCCCTTCCATGCATTTCTGATCAATGAATCCTACGTTAGAAAGACTAGATGACTCTACAGCTCTCAAAAGGACTTTCAAATACAGAAAGGAGTTCAGGTCAACCCAAGAGGTTGGGCAACCAAGACACAATTAACCGTGAGTCAAACACTGGACTGTGCACTTTAGCATGTATTTTCTCGTCTAATCTTCCTAACAACAGTTAAGTGTTAAGTCTTGTTTTCTCCATCTTATAGATGAATACGCTGTCCAAAGCCCATGCAGCAGGGAAGTCTTAGAGTTGGGGACTCATTTCCAGATTTTTGTTTGTTTTTTTCAAGACAGGATCTCACTCTGCCCCCAGGCTGGAATGTGGTAGTGCAATCATAGCTCACTGCAGCCTTGATCTCCTGGGATCAAGCAATCCTCCCACCTCAGCCTCCTGAATAGTTGGGACCACAGGAATGCAATCATGCCTAGCTAATTTTATTTTTTATTTTATTTTTTTTGTAGCACTGGGGTCTCGACTATACTTTCCAGGCTAGTCTTGAACTCCTGGCTTCAAGTGATCTTCCTGCCTTGGCTTCCCAAAGTGCTGGGATTACAGGTATGAGCCATCATGCTCAGTCCATTTCCAGGTCTTCATTTATTTATTTGCTTATTTTTATTTTTATTTTTTTGAGATGAAGTATTGCTCTGTCACCCAGGCTGGAGTGCAGTGGCGTGATCTCAGCTCACTGCAACTTTCGCCTCCCAGGTTCAAGCAATTTTCCTGCCTCAGCCTCCCAAGTAGCTGGGATTACAGGAACACACCATCAGGCCCAGCTAATTTTTTTTGTATTTTTGGTAGAGACAGGGTTTCACCACGTTGGCTGGCTAGTCTTGAACGTCTGACCTCAAGTGATCCACCCACCTCAGCCTCCCAAAGTGCTGGAATTACAGGTGTGAGCCACCACGCCCAGCCTTTTTCCATGTCTTTATGATTCTAAATTCCTGTTCTCTTTTCACATAGCATGAATGCACAACTTCTTTTTCTTTCTCTAGGAGGATCTGGGTGAGGGGAACATTTCTGGTTTGTCTTTTGGAAGAAATAAATGCAGATTATTGAGACCTACAGGAACCTAAGTCTGTCTGGGTTTGGAGCACAAGGTTCTGACCCTCCCCGACTACCGCATTTACTCATGAAGTTCAGATTCGGAGAAAGAGGTCGAACTAGAGAAGATGGGGCAAACCTGGACCAAGGAGACAGTTTTGAAAAGACTTCTCTATTTGGTTTAAGCCTCTACAAACAGATATCATTGTTTTTAGTATAGCATGCACTAATTGCATTGATATTTTATTTTTAGGTAGTTTGTGTTGCAGATATTATTTAATAATATAAATAAATATGTCCCTTCATTTTGGATGCATTATACACATCTTTCCTGAGTTCTTGAATATAGTGATGAGCAGAATTGAACAGGTGCATTTCCATCTATGTGGCCTTAGGATTGTTTCTGCTAGATTAGAATGAAGTTTGCTAGTTTGGTCAATGACCATAATGCCACTCACCTACCCAGTCTGTCTGTCTCTGGCACATTAGCACTGCCCTTTTCCCCCAGGGCAGTCCACTTTAGTCCACTGGAATTTGTGAAACCAGCTGCACCTTGGCAAGTCCTGGCCTGGGATTAATTTGGCAGGGAGGTTATTCTGAGACGTGTCTGACTCATAACTTTGGGGCTAACTCTGAGCACCAAGCCCCAGCCCTGCCCTCTTTTGATTTTTCTCTGTGCTGATTCATTCTGGGTTGGGACTTTGTTGTCAGCAGTCATAATTGTATATGGGTGGAACTTGGATTTTAAATATGACAAGGAGTCAAGTCTGGAGCTTCTGCTAGCTTTGTTATTAATTGTGTCATTTTTTATTAATTGAAAAAAGGAAGAAAAGAAGGGAGGATAGGAAGTAGAGAAAAAGGAAGTTAAAAAAAAAAAAAAAGAAAAAAATATCCCACGGACCCAAGCTGAAACCTTTTCTCTTCCACACTCTATATTTTCTCCAAGCTCTTGGAAAGACTTGTCCTGAATCTTGTTCACGTGAAAAGAAGCCAGGTACAGTAGAAAAAGTACATCCGGGCACAGTGGCTGATGCTTGTAATCCTAGCACTTTGGGAGGTGGAGGTGAGCGGATCACCTGAGGTCAGGAGTTCGAGGCCAGCCTGGCCAACATGGTGAAACCCCATCTCTACTAAAAATACAAAAATTAGCCAGGCATGGTGGTGCCTGCCTGTAATCCCAGCTACTCAGGAGGCTGAGGCAGGAGAATCGCTTGAACCCAGGAGGTGGAGGTTGCAGTGAGCTGAGATCGTGCTCTCCAGCCTGGGTGACAGAGTGAGACTCTGTCTCAAAAAAAACAAAAACAAAAACAAAAAAAAACAAAGAGTATAGATTTTGGGGTTAGCATATCTGAATAATTGTATGATCACAGGCAAGTTATTTAAACCTCTTTGAATCTCTGTTTCCCAATCTGTAAAACAGCAATAATATTTACCTTTAGGGTTGTCATGATGGTTAGAAATATTCTACATAAAGTGTCTGGCACATTAAAAAGCATTAATAACTTGCAAATATCATTGTTATAGCTATTTTTATTTTTATTTATTTATTTATTTTTGAAACGGAATCTCGCTCTGTCGCCCAGGCTGGAGTGCAGTGGTGCGATCTCGGCTCACTGCAAGCTCTGCCTCCCGGGTTCACGCCGTTCTCCTGCCTCAGCCTCCCGAGTAGCTGGGACTACAGGCACCCGCTACCAAGCCTGGCTAACTTTTTTTGTATTTTTTTTAGTAGAGACGGGGTTTCACTGTGTTAGCCAGGATAGTCTCAATCTCCTGACCTCTTGGTCCGCCCGCCTTGGCCTCCCAATGTGCTGGAATTACAGGCATGAGCCACCATGCCCGGCCAATATCTGAATAACTGTATGATCATGGGCAAGTTATTTAAACCTCTTTGAACCTCTGTTTCCCAATCTGTAAAACAGCAATAATATTTTACCTTTAGGGTTGTCATGATGGTTAGAAATATTCTATATAAGGTGTCTGGCACATTAAAAAGCATTATTAACTTGCAAGTATTATTGTTATAGCTATTTTTATTAAGGGACCCTTTGAAGCAGTGAGAATGTAGCCTCGTGGAATAGACTGAAAGTTTAAATTTCATTCCTCTAAAATTGTGGCAGAAGGTTCTATGCTCCCTTTGAGTGGAGACTTGGGTATGTCTAAGTACAATGGTGGTTGGGTCTCAGGGACTGACTCAGGCTGTGAGAATACACAAAACAGTCAATAAACAGAAGTCAAGTATTTGGGGAAGCAGTAGGAACTGGAGATAAAGAGCTCCCTTAGTGGCTGGCAACTCCCCATTTACTAACGGAATATTCTTGTACAAGTTGCATAAATCACTGTGACTTGGTTCTCTTATCTGTGTCTATCTTTTGGGTTGCCATGAGGATTAGAGGAGATCACATATGGAAAGACCCTAGCACAAATTAAAGTGCTTAGTAAAGAATTATCTCACATGTGGAGAGACAAATTGAAATGTACCAAGTTCAAGTGTCGTATGGCATAGACTTTGGAGTAATATTACCTTGTTCAGATCTGAGCTCCACTACTGTCTGTCTCACTTTCTTATCTGTGAAATGGATATAATTGCTTCCTTGTCTGTACTTATCACATGTATGTGTTAGGAGGAATAATTTTTTTTTTTTTTGAGACGGAGTCTTGCTCTGTCGCCCAGGCTGGAGTGCTGTGGTGCGATCTCTGCTCACTGCAAGCTCTGCCTCCTGGGTTCACACCATTCTTCTGCCTCAACCTCCCAAGTAGCTGGGACTACAGGTGCCCACCACCACGCTTGGCTAATTTTTTGTAATTTTAGTACAGACGGGATTTCTCTGTGTTAGCCAGGATGGTCTAGATCTCCTGACCTCGTGATCTGCCCGCCTTGGCCTCCCAAAGTACTGGGATTACAGGTGTGAGCCACCATGCCCAGCCTATGAAGAATAATTTTGAGTCAATATATGTAAGGCATTTATAATATGGTCAAGTACTATATCAACAAATATTAAATAAATACATAGAGAAGTCAGTGCTATGACAAGAACAGAAGGCAAAACTATAAGGATAAAAAACAAAATTGAGTTGGACACAGTGAAATGTGCCTATAATCCCAGTTACTTGGGAAGCTGAGGCAGGAGTATCAGTTGAGCCCAGAAGTTTGACACCAGCCTGGGCAACATAGTGAAATCTCATCTCTAAATAAATAAATAAATAAATAAATAAATAAATAAAATTGTTGACTCTTGACTAGAGTGGGCCATGAAGAACAAAAGCAGTAGTGGCCAGGCACAGTGGCCCACACCTGTAATCTTGGGAGACTGAGGTGGGTGGATCTCTTGAGCTCAGGAGTTCGAGACCAGCCTGGGCAACATGACAAAACCCTGTCTCTACCAAAAATACAAAAATTAGCTGGGCATGGGGGTGCACACGTGTAGTCCCAGCTACTTGGGAGGCTGAGGTGGTGGGGGGGGATCACTTGTGCCTGCGAGGTCGAGGCTGCAGTGAGCTGAGATTGTGCCGGTGTACTCCAGCCTAGGCAACAGAGCCAGGCACTGTCTCAAAAGGAAGGAAGAAAGGAAGGAAGGAAGGATGGAAGGAAGGAAGGAAGGAAGGAAGGAAGGAAGGAAGGAAGGAAGGAAGGAAGGAGGGAGGGAGGGAGGGAGGGAGGGAGGGAGGGAGGAAGGAAGGAAGGAAGGAAGGAAGGAAGGAAGGAAGGAAGAAGGAAGGAAGGAAGGAAGAAAGGAAAAGAAAGAGGCAAAGTAGTAGTGAAGCAAGTGCTTCCTCCTCTTTTTTTCTTTCTTTATAAAAATTGGCTACAGGCAGTAAGGGGTGAGGGTGTGTCAGCCTGAGTTAAAGACCAGGATGTGAGTGGATCCAGTCCTTCCCAGCTGCCATGGACCCCAGGAAAACGCCATGGGATCACCATAACAGCAAGTCCTGCTTCTGTAGCTTCCCAGTCCTTGTACCTGAGAGCGGCTCTAAGCCTTTTCTGTGGGGGTGGGCTTGGTTAGGGAAAGCTCACTCCATGGGAATGGCCACTGCTTTCAAGAGGTCCACGGTCATTTCCAAGGCCAACTGACCGAGTAGATGGGAAACCCCAGTGACTTCTGCTTCTTCTGCTGTATGACTTTGGTGCACAAGCGGGATGTAAAGTATTCAAATTCCAGGGATAGAGCCAACTGTGCAAATTCCTGACAGGCAAATTGAGACCGATTATCCGTAATTACAGTCGCCTGAATTCTATGCCAACAAGACCCTGTTTTCCAGCAGTCAGCGATAGCAGTTGCTATCCTGGTGCCAAATGCATCCAGGGACAGTCCCAGGAATGGAGATGACCTGCCCTCACAGGGTATTCCTGACAGCTTCCATCAAGAATACCAAATCTTCTCACTTAAAACCTGGAGATGGCTCCTGTAACTCTCAGGATTAACTCTTTGGCTAGACTTGTCATCATTTGGAACATCACCATCTTGAACTTCTTTTCCCCAACAACCTTCACTTTAGCCCTACTGAATTGCTTGTTTATAATGAACAACCCGATCCCTGATTCCAACCTATTGCCCCTCATTAAGGTGCTTCCTTATATGTGATTTAGTCCTTGGGCCAGGAATGACCTCATCACTAACTCCTACTCATCCTTAAAAACTCAGCTCGTGTAGTCCCAGCTACTCGGGAGGCTGAGGCAGGGGAATCACTTGAACCCAGGAGGCAGAGGTTGCAGTGAGCCAAGATCATGCCACTGCACTCCAGCCTGGGGACAGCGCGAGACTCTATCTCAAAAAAAAACCAAAAAAAACACTTTAACTTGTGCCTCTTCTTTGAGAAGCCTTCCTTGACATCCTCAGGCTGGATTTGATTTTTTTCTCTTGGCTCCCATTGTACCTGTGCCCACACAACACAACACTGTCATTCTTTGTTTGATTTGTCTCCTCCGCTAGAGTGCAAACCCCCTGCGGGCAGCGACCATATCTTATTAGATTTTCTCAGAACCCAGCACAATATCCAGCATCACTGGGTATCTATCCAATGACTGTTAGCTCATCAATAAATGACATCTTCCCTGCTGTAGTGCTAATGAAATTGTTCTTTCACTTGGTTAGATCAGAAGATCCTCCTCGGAGATTACTGCTCAAACTTACTCTTAAAAGCAACCAGTGAAAACCCACAAAGAAAATTTCATTGGTATACTGAGTATAAACTCAACTCACCATATACCCTTCTATTTTTAGTGCTGTTTAATCTTACAAGGTTAGGCTCCCTAGGTATATAATAAAGCATAAAGACTTAATTAACCTTGTTGCTTCTGTTTTGTCATGGTGCTCTATTGAGGCCTTATTTAAATAGGATTTCGTGTTAGTCTCTTCATAGTTATTAATCAAGTCCAAAGGTTTTTATTCAATTTCTAGCCATAGCATTATTTGAAGTGTAGCTATTAAGAAATGTCTTTTTTTTTTTTCTTTTTGAGACAGAGTCTCACTAACTCTGTTGTCTAGGCTGGAGTGCAGTGGCACAATCTCAGCTAACTGCAACCTCTGCCTCCCGGGTTCAAATGATCTCGTGCCTCAGCCTCCCAAGTAGCTGGGATTACAGGCACCTGCCACCACACCCAGCTAATTTTTGTAGTTTTAGTAGAGACGGAGTTTTACCATGCTGGTCAGGCTGGTCTCGAACTCCCGACCTCAGGTGATCTGCCTGCCTCAGCCTCCCAAAGTGCTGGGATTATAGGCGTGAGCCACCACACCTGGCCAGAAATGTCTATTTTAAGTGAAAGTACAAAAACATATTTATCTAAATGACTGGTCCCCTCACTATAGACCTCTTGCAAATGTAGCCACCTGTCTTTGCTTTTTTTTCTTTTTTTTTTTTGAGACGGAATCTCACTTTGTCACTCAGGTGGGAGTGCAATGGCATGATCTCAACTCACTGCAACCTCTGCCTCCTGGGTTCAAGCGATTCTCCTGCCTCAGCCTCCTGAGTAGCTGGGATTACAGGTGCCAGCCACCATAGCTGGCTAATTTTTGTTTTTTTAGTAGATACAGGGTTTTACCATTGTTGGCCAGGCTGGTCTCAAACTCCTGACCTCAGGTGATCCTCCCACCTTGGCCTCCCAAAAGCCTGGGTTTACAAGCGTGAGCCACCGCGCCCGGCCTAGCCATCTCTCCTAAGATAATATTGTGCCTATTTGAAATATTTTTGGGTCTCTACTTTTTATTTTTGCCCTCATAGAGAGGTGGTGATCCTTACTTGAAGAGTGGTTTTGTTACTTTAAAACCCAAAACTATAGCGACAAATACTATTGTCCAATAAAATATCCACCTTATTTAACTTCTGGAAACAGTGTTGAACATGCTCACCATTAGTTGGAAATCAGATATGTTAGGTAGTACACATTTTTTAATTTAAAAAGTAATAGTTACATAATTACTTTAAATGGCGTTAACTGCATATATATGACAAGCATGTTGAACCCATAATTTAATGGATATTGCTTACAGAAAAGCTATATTACTTAAAGAAAAACTTATTTAAGTAAAAATACAGTGAGTTAAATTGCTGAGAGATAGTAAACAGTAACCCAGGTTATGAGGATGAGACAAAGATTGTGAAGGGGGCACATAAATGACTAAGGTGTGAGAAACACCTGTGGAATGAAAAGAGCAGAGGCTCTGGGGCTCCAGTTATTTTACTTTTTATGCAGGAGCTGGTGGGCAAGTGACTTACCTTCTCTGAGCCCCACTTGCTGATCCATGCCATGAGAGTGAGTTGCAATGGTGATCAGAGATAAGGTTCATGGGTACTCAGCACAGTACCTAAAGGGCTCTGTAGTGAGAATTTGAAAAAAATCAGAACCACTCTCATAGGACAAAGATATTGAGTCTACATTTTAAAAGTTGCCACAGTTTGGCTGGGCGCAGTGGCTCACGCCTGTAATCCCAGCACTTTGGGAGGCTGAGGTGGATGAATCACGAGGTCAGGAGTTCGAGACCTTCCTGGCCAACATAGTGAAACACTGTCTCTACTAAAAATACAAAAAAAAAAAAATTAGCCAGGCGTAGTGGCATGCGCCTGTAATCCCATCTACTCAGGAAGCTGAGGCAGAAGAATAGCTTGAATTCTTCTGCCCAGGAGGCGGAGGTTGCAGTGAGCAGGGATCACGCCACTGCACTCCAACCCAGGTGACAGTACAAGACTCCACCTCGAAAAAAAAAAAAAGTTGCCACAGTTGAAAGGGAAAACCAGGGACATTTCATTAAGCATGATGAGCATAAGGTGGTAGCTGGATGGCTCAAGGTATTCCTTTAAATGTATTCACTTGGGCCTGTTTGTTAAGGGACCAATCACAGAATGAAGGAGTCAGGTAGTTACACCAATATGATGCTAAATAACTGGTGCTACCCTTGAACCCTAAGAGTTTGTCAACTTCTAGACAGTAAGCCATGAGATTCTGTCCCTTATTGACCTTTATAATCTCTCTCTGTCTTTTCCTTGGTCAACTTAAAGCTTATAACTAAATTCACAGCTCACTTCTAGAAATCTGTATCATCTTATCAACCACCTGCTCTTCCCCTTCACCTATACTCCTATGCTAAAAAGCACTTTCCTTGGTCCTGGTATTTTTTATCCTCACTTTGCCATTGTATTATACAGATTCCCATTAAAAACAAAATTTTTTTTTTTAAAATACAGAGACCTGTCTCACTATGTTGCCTAGGCTGGTCCTGAACTCATGGACTCAAGCAATCCTCTCCCCTTGGCCTCCCAAAGTGCTGGGATTATAGGCATGAGCCACCGTGCCTGGCCCAGATCCCCATTTTGTATATGTCTAATGCAAAAGGGAGAGTACCTAAATGTCTTAGTCAGCTGAGGCTGACATAACCAAACTGCTTAACAGTGCAAATTAATTTTCTCACAGTTTTGGAGACTGGAAGCCCAAAATCAGTGTGTCCATGTGGTCAGATTCTGGTGAGGGCTCTTTTCTCAGCTTGCAGATGGCTGCTTTCTTGCTTTGTCCTCACATGACTTAGGGGTTGGAGGAGCGAGCATGTCAAGTGCAAGCCCTCTAGTGTCTCTTATAAAGGCACTAATCCCAACATGATCCCCCCACTGTCATGACCTCATCTCACCCTAATCACCTCCTAAAGGCCCCATCTCCAAATACCATCACACTGGGGGTTGGAGGTTCAACATATGAATTTTGGAGGGCTACAACATTCAGGCCATGACACTAAGTAAATAATCAGATAATAAGAGTCATGTCATCTTTTGCCAAGAGCCAGCAATTTATCATCTGTGTCCCACCAGAATTTCCAGACCATCCAAAGAAACGTCTTCTTTCTTTGATCAGTCATTGTAAAAATAGGCAAGTGTGCTAACAACAGGCCACAAATAATGGTTCTCATACGGAGCCAAGTTTATATCCTTTATATCCCTAGTTGTTCATCAGCCATCACTGATTCACAAAAGATAAGCAAGATCTCCTGACATATCAATGTAGTGGGTTCTCTTCCTCACTCTAGTTGGTCACCCCAAGTGTATAAAATGAGAGCCTACAACGTGGCAGGCAAATGTAGGATGTTATGACCTCATCTAATCTCACAATCCCGACAGCAGAAATTATTACACTGTGTTTTGGGGTGAGAAATTGAGTCTCAATAAGATTAAGTAATGTGCCAAGCATTAAGCAACCTATAATTGAGGAGCTCATATCTGAACCCGAGTCAGTCTGAATATAAGGGCTCCGAGAGAACTTAGATGTATTACTTGTCAAATGTTCATTCACTCATTGAACTTCCTGACATGTGCCAGGCTCTATGTAGCAATAGCAATGAACAAAATAGAACAACAACAACAACAACAAAATTCCAGGCTGGGCACAGTGGCTCACGCCTGAAATCCCAGCTCTTTGGGAGGCTGAGGCAGGTGGATCACCTGAGGTCAGGAGTTCGAGACCATCCTGGCCAATATGGTGAAAGCCTGTCTCTACCAAAAATACAAAAATTAGCCGGGTGTGGCAGCAGGAGCCTGTAATCCCAGCTACTCAGGAGGCTGAGGCATGAGAATTGCTTAAACCTGGGAGGTAGAGGTTGCAGTGAGTCAAGATCATGCCACTGCATTCCAGCCTGGGTGACACAATGAGTCTCTGTCTTAAAAAAAAAAAAAAAAAAAAAAATCCTGCCCTTATGACTTACCTACAGGAGACAGATAATAAACAAAACAAGTAAGTAAAATAAGTAGCGTATCATACAGTGGTAAGTAAAAGAAAAAGCAGGGCAGCGGAGTGGGGTACAATAGTTTGTGCCTATAATCCCAGCAATTTGGGAGGCTGAGGCAGGAGAATTGTTTGAACCCAGGAGTTTGAGACAAGCCAGGGCAACATAGTGAGACCCCATCTCTACAAAAACATTTAAAAATTACCTGTGTATGGTGGCGCATGCCTGTAATCCCAGCTACTCAGAAAGTTGAAGCAAGAAGATCACTTGAGCCCAGAAGTTCAAGGTTACAGTGAGCCATGATTGCACCACTGCATGCCAGGTGGGTAGCAGAGTGAGACGCAGGCTCAACACCACACAAACACATACACACATCCAAGAACAACAACAACAACAAAAAACAAAAAACAAAAAACAACAAAAAACAAACAGGGGAGAGGAACTAGGCTGACCGGGCTGGAAGGAATCACAATTTAAAATATAGTTGTTAGGAAAGACCTTACTGAGAAAGAGACAGTTAAGCAAAGACATGGAAACAGTAAGTTGTATCAGAATGTCATTAACCCTGAGGCTCCAAAGGTTCATGGGAGAGTGACAATTTTTGAAAAGCCATTGTGTCAGGACTCTTTTTGTTGTAAATGATAGGAGAATAGTCTCACCATGACTTCAGCAAGAAGGGGGAATGTATTAGCTCAACGAATTGAAAAGTCCAGGTCAGCCTGGATTCAGGGGTCAAACAACGTCATTGGGACACAGCCTAGTTCATTTTGTATTTCTGCTTTTTCTGTGGTGGTTTATTTTCTAGTTCCTTATGGAGGTAGAATGGGATCAGCAACCCCAGGCCAACATCCTGCAGAGTTTAAACCCAGAATGGAAGAGGGAGTGCCTCTTTACCAGCAGGCCAAGCAAAAGTCTCAGTGCATCTTATTGGGTCACAGGCTCATCTGGGCTCATCTGAACACTTGACTATGATCAGGAACATATGGCTCTGATCGGCTGGGCCCAGTCACCTGCCTAACCCTGGAGTCATAGGGAGAGTCAACATACTGACAGTAGTGGAAGGTGGGGCCCTGAGGAAATAAGGGGTGTTGACTGCAGAGTGGAGAAAGCAGCAAGTATTCATGATATCACTGATCTAATAACTTCTTTTGCGATATTGTGTAAGTTGTTGATGCAGTTTGCTCTATGCCCAAAGGGTGGTTAATAACAGATTACAGATTTCTCCCTAAGAGACGATCTACAGACAGCATAAGCTCCTTCAGTGGGGCTCCTGGGTTTCTGGGGTCTCCTGTCACTACACAGGACATGTGAGCAGCACATTCACAAGCTCTCAGACCTTCAAGGGTGGCTGGATGTGTGGTTTTAGACTGTGATCTCTTGTGCTTCCTCCGTGGGCTTTTGTGAGCCACATCACAAGTGCCTGACATCCCCAGTGTCAGAAGCTCAAGGCTTTTAGAGTCTAGTTCCACTCAGACTGACCTGTTACCTATGGGGCCTGACAACGTTCTAGAGACATAGTCCTAAATTCTGAAAACCTAGTCCACTGCTTGAGTAGAATCTTGGTGTTTTTCTAGGAAACTCCATTTTTATGCTTTGATGTTAGACAACCCTGGGGCTAGATTTTGACTCTATCACTTACCTGCTGCAGGACCCTGAGCAAGTCATGTGACTGACTTCCTGAGCCTCAGGTTTCATATTTGCATAATGAGGTCATTAAAATGAGTAAATAAATGACCATGTATAAAGAATCTAGTAACAGCCTGGAGTACAGCGGGAGCTCAGAACATTTCTTTCATTTTTTTCCACTTCCCTGCTCCCTTTTTCCATGAGGCCATTACCAGGCTTCCCTGGAGTCCATGTTATGAAACTTGCAGATAAACCTGTCAAATAAAAAGGAAAGGAATGAAAGGGATGGGTAAATGAAACCTGAGGCAGAGCTGGGGGATGTGTAGTTCAGTGGAAAAATCATAGGCTTTGGAATAAAACTTAATTTTAAATACAGGCCCCATCCCTTGTTAGATAGAAGGCCTTGGGAAAATTACTTAATATTCCCGAGTCTCAATACCCACAATGAGAAAAACAATTACTGTTGTTTACAGTGGTTGTGAGGGTTAGTTGAAATAATGTAACCTGGCACACAGTAGGCCTTCGATGAGTCTTAGTTCTCTTTTTTTGCGAAAGTAATTTAATACCTGGGTGAAAGTGATTGATAATCAAGACACTTACACACAAAAATGCCCAGAGAAAATTATTTTCCTGAAGGCTCAAACATCCAGACTTTTGCTTGTTCTCCTCCATTTTTGCTTGAGCAATTTTTTCCCCTTATGTTGGAGGCTGGGAAATAAAAGTCAGTCAACAAAACCGTACTGACAACCTGCCATGCCCGAAGAGAGAACTATGTGTTATCAGTGGGAAACCAAATCAGACATAACTCTTGTCTTTGAGAAGGTTTGACTTAATTAGGGGAAATATAACATGCAAAAGAGGTTATTTAAACTGGTTATGAATAGCCTGCTGACCAAATGCCAAAGTAGACCTTGAAGGAGTGACCAAGGTTGAGTGTGAAAAGTCAGGAGGGTTTCTAAGGACAGATTAGCAGGGAGAAGAACCCCCAGCAGAAGCCTAGAGGTGGAATGAAAAACCTCCTGCATGTGGGATAGTGACCTCACTGACTTATCTGCACACCAGGAAGGCATTGTGTAGAGGTCATGAGATAACAAGTCAAGAGGCTCTTGAGCAATTGAATGAGGTCAATCGCAAGTCTATGTTATTACCTGTTACTAGTGCTGGTAACATAAACAAATCCAGTCTCCCAAACTGACTGGTTGGAAAAAGAGCTGAAACTTTCATCCACCATAACGTGGGGACCATTCCTCTTAGGACTTTTTTATCTAAATCTGAACTTTTTGGCAATTCTTACATAGGGGCAAAACTACACGTCTCTGTGTAGGGTTGCATTGAACAACACCTGGAACTCCATCAGGTGCCGCGTGTCAGCATAGTAATGGTGCCACTTCTTGCTGGAGCTTAAATCACTGGATCTTCCCACCTCCACAATTAAGGACAGAGGATGCTGAAGGTGGCTCTCCTGCCTCTGGATGCTGCTCTATGTTCCCAAGCCCACCTTAGTGTCTGAATAAAATCCTCCTCTGTGCTCCTCTCTACAGCTGGGTGTCATCGCGGCATGATGGCTATGAGCTGGCTCTGTTTCTCACTGGCTGTGTGAAACTTAGCCAGCTAAATAGGAGGATGATACTACTAATGGTAATTCTCTCCTGTAATTGTAATTAATTGGGAGGTAATTAATTTAAAAGGCTTAGCATAGTGTCTGGCACACAGTAATCACTTACTAAATAGTACTTATTATCTTAAACTAGCTTGAAGTTAGGACACTGTTTTTCTCTAGAGCAGAAAGGGCAGATTTATGTGACCCAGAATGGAGAGAAGCGCCATTCATTAGGAATGGATTTAAACCCAGAGGTGATTCTAGCAAGGTAGAGTGGAGAATCTTCCACCTTCACTCTTCCAGCGTATTTGAATGTTTGAAGCACTCTTTGGTGGGAAGGGTAATGGAAAGACTCAGTGGAGTGTGTGTATGCTTTTTTTTTTTTTTTTTTGAGTGTTCAAAGTACAGTAACTTTTTCAGGGCATTGCTTAGAGATGGACGTGTGTGTGTCTATGTTATGCATAAATGAAAATATAAATAAACACATAGTTTTACACATATAAGTAAGTTTATTAATTTTCAATATGATGGATCTGATGCCACTGAAGACAGAAAGACTCAGCATGGCTTTACCACAGACTTAAATATGTGATCTGGAGAAAGTTATTTAACCCCCAGCTCAGTTTCCTCAATTATAAATTGTTATTATTATCAAACTCAGGGGCTTATCATGAGGATTAAACGCGATACGAAATGGAGTGTGCCTGGCCCACAGATGTTAAATGAGAGTTTGATGGAGACATGGAGCATTGTCATCAAAGTCTTTGTTTCTTACCCAGCTTATTTACTCTCTGGGATAGTTTGGAAGAAATTACACATAAGAGACAGCCTGCTTTGGGAAGACTTGAAGAGGAGAACTGGTTGGGTGGACATATTTGATCCTTGATGCAACTCCAATATGTGTAATGGCAACCTAAACCTCCTTTAGACAGATGATGGTAGTCATGCAGCTTGTCATGGTAGAAGGTTTCAAAATAAATTTCCTCTGCAGCAGTGCTAGGTTGTTTGCTTAGAAGATTGTACTTCTGACCTAGATCCACCCTCTCTCTCTGGACCACAGTTGATAAAGGGAAACATCTGGATACTCCAGGTTCACTGGTCTGGGAGGAGGAGAGGGTGGAGATCTGGGCTGAGAGTGAAGACACCTGGATTCTGGTCCCACTCACTGCTTGCCCATGGGCACATCACTTCATCTCTGAGTCTCAGCTTCTGTGGGTTCAAACTGATGTTCTCTAAACTCTTTCCAAGTTCTAGTATCTCATAATTCTATGAATGTGTAACTTACTTTCTAGCTGAAGAACATGATCATACTAGACGAAGGCAATGCCAAAATGAAATCGCCTCATTCCGTTATGCAATTTCTTTGGCTTTCTAAAAGGAGCAGGGCGGGATTCAGCCAGATGAATAATGATGAGCACACATGTCTCTAAATCCAGGATGCAGAGTCTGGTCTTTAATAACGTGGAGGCAATGCCCTCTGCTCTCTCTAACGCCCCCACTCCAGTGGTCCGACACAGGGCTCCTGGTTGGGAGGAATTGCTCTTACTCTTTGGCAAGGTTATGCTATTGGATTTCAGAGCTGGTTTTCAAGTCTCTGTCATTCCGGAGAGACTCCCCTTGGTTCTCAGTCACCCAGCAGAGGAAGCTCACATCCTCTCTCCACATGTTACTGTGGATGCATGTGTCAGAGCAAGTTGAGTCATGGGAAAGGCATGAGCTCTCCTACCTGCTCCCCAGGCGGGTCCCTCCAGGGCTATTTTCTCTGGAACCAAGCTTAGTCACTTGCCAAGCTTTCAAAACAGAGATGTCTCTAAAATTCCAGGAGGACTGTTTGTTCCCAGACAAAGTACCTTATTTGGTGGTAAACATAATGGATAGAAGGTCTCTTCTGAGAAAAACCACCCATTGAGTGATGAAAACCGGCTACCCAGCATATAACTGGGCACTTACTAGCACAAGCAAGCATAATCACCATTGCTACAATTTTAAAGCCCTTGCCCATTGATGAAGCCCTTTTGCATGCTTTGCATCAGCTTGCTGGCCTCACCACAACTCTATCTAATAGATGGTATTATTTTAAAATTAATTAATTAATTATTGTTATTTTTGAGATGGAGTCTTGCTCTGTTGCCCAGGCTGGAGGGTAGTGGTATGATCTCAGCTCACTGCAACCTCCACCTCCTGGGTTTAAGCTATTTTCCTGCCTCAGCCTCCCGAGTAGCTGGGATTACAGGCTCCAGCCACCACGTCCAGCTTATTTTTGTAATTTTTAGTAGAAAAGGAGTTTCACCATGTTGCTCAGGCTGGTCTTGAACTTCTAGCCTCAGGTGATCTGCCTGCCTTGGCCTCCCAAAGTGCTGGGATTACAGGCGTGAGCTATCGCACCCAGCCTTTTTTTTTTTTTTTTTTTTTTGAGACACAGGGTCTTACTCTGTGACCCAGGCTGGAGTGCAGCAGTGCAATCATGGCTCATTGTAATGACAGGTATTAAACCTATTTTACCCATGAGGAAAGTGAAGTTTAGGAAGACTAATTTTTGTCCCAAGTCACATAACAGATAAAGAGTGAGTCTGGGACCTTAACTCAAGTCTTCTGACCCTGAGTTCAGTGTTTTTACCATCAATACAACAGAACCAGGAAGTCAATTCAAACCTACATCCCCATATAAGCAGGAAGAACTCCGTGAATACTTCTTGGTCAATGATCTTGTGATTCATCAGCCCAATTTTCTTGACAATATCATTTTTATAGCCGTTTAGTCATTTTCCTGACACAGTATGGCTCATGCACAACAAAATTAATCAGATAAGATATTGGAGCTGCTCTTGAGAAGTTTACATTCCAGAGAAACATTCTTTCTCATTCCAGAAAAAATGAGAGAACAATGTTTTATGATTTTGGTTTAAAGTCAGTGCAGAATTTTTAAGAGACTAAAAAAAAACTTCTTATGGAAAAATTATTTCACTAAGGCAAGTTAAAATCATCAATACATTCTTTTTTTTTTTTTTTTTTTTTTTTTTTTTTCATACTGTCACCCCGGCTGGAATGCAGTGGTGCAATCTTGCCTCACTGCAAGCTCCGCCTCCTGGGTTCATACCATTCTCCTGCCTCAGCCTCCCAAGCAGCTGGGACTACAGGTGCCCTCCACCACACCTGGCTAATGTTTTGTATTTTTAGTAGAGACGGGGTTTCACCGTGTTAGCCAGGATGGTCTCGATCTCCTGACCTCGCGATCCGCCCACCTCAGCCTCCCAAAGTGTTGGAATTACAGGTGTGAGCCACCACGCCCGGCCAATACATTCTTTAATTCACCAAGTATTTGCTAAGCATCTGTCATGTGTCAAGTTCTGTACTAGCAACTAAGGATCAATGACAAATAAGACTTAGTCCCCACTAGGTAACTTAACAGTTCTCAGGGGTAGGTAGAGATGTCAATAAGTCATTGCAATAGAGTGTGATAAGGGCCCCAGGAGAGACACAAAGTTTTGTGGCACATAGAAGCAGAGAAGGTTTAACAGAAGAGGTTTTTTTTTTTTTTTTTTGAGACAGGATCTCACTGTGTTGCCCAGGCTGGAGTGCAGTGGTGCAATTATAGCTCACTGCAACTTCCACCTCATGGGTTCAAGTGATTCTCCCACCTCAACCTCCTGAGTAGCTGGGACTACAGGTACATGCCACCATACCTAACTAATTTCTGTACTTTTAGTAAAGATGGGTTTTCACCCCGTTGGCCAGGCTGGTCTCCAACTGCTGACCCCAAGTTATCCTCCCACCTGAGCCTCCCAAAGTGCTGGGATTACAAGCGTGAGCCACCACACCCAGCCTGAAGCAGTCATATTTTACCTGAGTTGTAAACAATTAATAAAAATTGCCAAATAAATAAGGGGTACATGATCATTTGAGAAAATCATCATCATCAGCACCATCATCATCAGTACCACCACCATCACTCTGTAATTACCTCCTATGTGCCAGACATTCTACTAAGCCTTCTGTATATATTAACTCATTTGATCCTCTCAGCAAACCACAAGGAGGTATTGTAATCCCCACTCTGGAGTCCTGTTTTCCAAAGGGAGGAGGAACTTCCCTTCTGGTCTCTAGGATAAGAGAGGAGGCCTGTCTGAGTAAATAAATATTTTGGAGTTGCAGTATGTCCCCAATTTTTCAGATGAGGAAAATGACGAGAGAGACTAAGTGGCTTACTCAAAGTCACCCAGAGTCAGGATATGAACCTGTGCCATCTGACTCCAGAGATCATATGGTTGATAATGGAAGGAACAACTGGTACAAAGATGAGAAGTTATGCATGGGTGTTTATGTGAAGGATTGAGAGCATTTCAGTGCAGCTGGAACATGGTATACAAATTGTGTCTACCTCAGTGGCTCTCCCAACCTCTGTGCCTCTTCTGTTTTCTCATCATTCTCTCTATGCAGTACTATTTTAAATACCTAGCTTGAGCTTTGGAACCACACTACAGATGCAGACTTGGGCTCCAAATCTGAAAAAAAAATGCTAGCCCATGGTTATAACCCCTTAGAGATCAGTGTTTTTTCTTTCCTTTCTCTCTGACTCTGACTGGTGCCGAGACCTCACTTTCCATCATCCCATGGGGTCTTGTGGGAGGGGCCAGTGTACTTCCGGTTCACGCGGACTTGAGGAGGTGACTGTGGAATCCCTGGTAATCCCTAGCCTTGACTTCTGTGTTCTTGCTTCCAGAATCCATCGAAACCACAGCTCAGTTTTGCAGCTTGGAGAATTCAGATGGACAAATGCCTTCACAGGAAATGTGGCTTTGATGTTCCACTTACTTCTCTGTGTTCTTGCTTTCTCTTAGACTTGAGGCTGGAATTTCTTACCATCCTGTCAGCAATTTAATGCTTTTATGAATATGAAAAGAGAATTATCCAACATGCTTAGTTATTTCCAGCAGGAGAGTTGGTCTAAATTACTACAGGAAACTCAACTACAGGAAATCAAAGTACCAAGACTCATCCAATTTTCACAACAACCCTATGATGTAGATGCAATTAAGTTGATTTTTCCAATGAGGCAAATGTGATTCAGGGAGTTTAAATAACTTGCAAAAGGTCACACAGTTAATAGATAATAGGGCCAAGGTTCCAACCCAAATTTCTCTGACTTTAATTTCCACATCTCCCCCATCATATACCCAGGTTCACCACTCACTAGCTGTGTGGCCTTGGGGAAGTCACTTAACCTCTCTGTGTTTAAATTTTCTCATTTACAAAATGAAGGTAATAAAAGAATCAACATCAAAAAATTGTGCCAATGAAATGAATTAGTACATGTAAAGCATTTATAACTATGCCTTGCACATAAAAAGAACAAATGTTTGCAGTTTCTAACATTATTATTATAGTTCTCTAGGGAAATCAAACTTGTATAGAAGCTGGAAGTTTATGACCTATGACCTATTTAGAGAATACTTGCCAATCTCAATCGCTATCTCTCTGCCACACGCGCGCGCGCGCACCCACCCACACACACACACACACTCCCTCTCTCATTCATTCTTTCATTCACCCTTTATAGGCAACCTTCAGTGTGTAAGGCCTTCTACACAGAGTACATTTATGTCTTGCAGAGCTTTGTGCCAAGGCCATGGGTTTCTCCCCAGTCTGGAGTCCTGTTTTCCAAAGGGAGGAGGAACTTCCCTTCTGGTCTCTAGGATAAGAGGGGAGGCCTGTCTGAGTAAATAAATATTTTGGAGTTACAGTATGTAACGATGCCCTTTCCTGTTTTCTTCTCCTGTTTCTGTAGCCTTGCTTCTTTCAGCCTCCTGGTACACAGTGGATAAACAGGGAGTTACTCTTGTGGAGGCTCTGCCATCAGGCCCTCACCTCCCCCAGATGACAGGAGTCCTAAAGCATTAGTTAGTTGCATCTTTTTTTCCCCAAGTGTCAGTTACCTCTTTGGAGACTGCCAGACCCTCTCTGAAGAGAGGCCAGACCCAGTGCAGCCAGAGAGTCATTCATCAGATGAATAGGTGACTAGCCACAAATATCCATCCATTACTTGCCATTTGCAAGGAATGCTGTGTTGAGGTTGTGGAGGACGGGAAGGTTATCATGACACAGCCTCGTGATGAGGTAAAGAGCACAACAGCTCATAAATAAGTTTCATTTAACAATGGAAGATTGTCATAAGGCAGTATTTGGGTACAAAGTGAATGAAATAGCTGTCGATGCTGGTACAAGGGATTCAGAGGGGAAGGAGGGAAGAGTGTGTGTGTGTGTGTGTGTGTGTGTGTGTGTGTGTGTGTGGTGGAGTGTGAGTGTATGTGTTTTGTGATTGGTGTCAGGGTCCCACTTGGGAGGCAAGTTGAGTGAGAACACTGTCCATGGGATAGGGTGTGGGAAAATGGTGGGGTTCAGGGTCCAGGAAATACGGGGAAGGACTAGAGGCAATATAACTAGTTAGAGTACAAAGATTCTAGGTGTGAGCCAAGGTCACAGTAGGTATTTAATCTGAAGGGTGGTTCAAGGCAACCCATATGAAATCAAGCAGTGTCCACCTTGACCTTGTTCCTTTAAACCAGCTGATCTATCCATGCACCACACATTTATTGGTAAGGCTAGTCCTGGATGCATCAATACCTTTTCTTTTTGAGACAGGATCTCACTTTGTAGCACAGGCTGCAGTGCAGTTGCACAAACATGGCTCTTTGCAGCCTTGACCTCCTGGGGTCAGGTGATCCTCCTGTAACTGGGACTATGGGCACGTGCCACCACGCCCATCTAGTTTTGTATTTTTAGTAGAGACGAGGTTTCGTCATGTTGCTCAGGTCGGTCTTGAATTCCTGGGCTCAAGTGATTGGCCCACCTCGGCCTCCCAAAGTGCTGGGATTACAGGCGTGAGCCACCGTGCCCAGTCCATCAACACCTTTTCTAATAATAATCTAGAATCCTTCACTGTTGCCCTTGAGGATAGGAAAGTGAAAGGCTTCCTAACTCAGAGACTTATTAGACAGTGAAAGTGAAACAGTCAGCTTCTGGTCATTCAAAATAAACTGAACCTAACCTCTCTTGTTCCAGCCTCTAAATCCCAAGTTTCATAAAGTTTGTTTCTGTTCTCTTACTACTTCCTGTGGATCCTTATTCCCATAGATGTAATCTTGGGCCTGGATGAAATGAAGCATAAAGATGGAGTCAAATACAGCGATTAAGAACTAAGACCAAGAAAAAGGCTCATCCCATAAGATTCCTGCTAAGCACTGCAGAGGTGGGCATGGCATTTCTTTTTCTCTTTTTGAGACGGAGTTTTCCCTCTTGTTGCCCAGGCTGGAGTGCAATGGCACGATCTCGGCTCACTGCAACCTGGCATTTTTAAAGTGTTGATCAGGGTGGACCATTTTTGAGTGTCAATGGCTTGACACTCACGTTGGCCAGGCTGGTCTCTAACTCCTGACTTCAAGGGACTTCAAGTGACTTGCCATCCTTGGCCTCCCCAAAGTGCTAGGGATTACAGGTGTGAGCCATCGTGCCCAGCTTGAAATCTTTAATACTAATAATTCCATTATTCTGTTTGATGTTTGCATACCAGTTGGTGTAAAACACAAAGGTGGCTGCAGATCCAGTTGCTCAGTAGTTCTTAACCTTCAGCTGAGTGGTTGCGAGGTGTTTTCAAGGTACTTCTTTCTTGTATTGCTTTGAGAGAAAGGATAAGGGAACAAAAATAGCAGAATGAGCAATGGAAAAAGGAGGGAGTGGGGTTTTAATCTTGGCCCCCAAGAGGCAGCAAAGGAAAAACAACACAAAGAGAATGAGAAATCCAGACAGTCATTGAAAGGAGAGGGAAACGCCTCAGGAAATGCAAGAGAAAGCAAAGGGTGAGGGGTAGGAAATAGAGACTGAGAGTCCCAAGCATGGGCACTAAAGGGACTGGGGTAGTCTCAGTTGGAGATGGAAGCATTTTCTAGAAAGATTAAAGTCCATTATTACCTTTAGAAACAAAAAGGATTTTGGAAGCAGAGGGCACAGTGGGGTGACTGCCCTGCCTTGGTTCATGAGCTAGATGCCAGCCGAGGTAAAATCCTCAGAGCAGGAGCTGAGAAGGGAAACATCCTCCGCATGGGCAGACACATGCTGCAGAGCCTGGGAATCATCCCAACGCAGATCCCTTTTAAAAAGCCCACCAAACAGTGCGTGCAGGTACATTTCCAGCAACTGACTAGGGGTTCAGGTTTGCAGCCGAGCTGAGCTGGGAGTCTCGATAGATTCAAATGGACCAAGCCTTTGACCACAAAGGAGAAGAGAAGGCACATTTGTTGAGCACAATAATGCTGTGAAGAGGATGCTCTTACCTCCATTTTGCAAGTGAGCAAAGAGATGGAGTATACAGTGACAATACATTATTCATCCCTGTCCCAAGGTCACACGTGAGAAAGTGTGAAGCTGGGATTCAAACCCCAGCCTTTCTGTCCTCAAGCCTCACCACTTACGTCATGCTGGGCATCGTTTCATTTTTTGAAATCTCACCTAGGGCCAACTTCTTTATATACTTTCGCTGAGCTATAACAGGATCCAGCCATGCGCTTAAGTGTCAGCATGTCAGCATTTCAAAAACCTGCCACTTCCACATGACCCTAACACCTAGAGCTAAAACTGGGCAGGATCTCAGGGCCCAGGCATCTCTTTCCTTTTCTGATGATTTCATGAGGTGTGGGGGCAGGGATCCCTGAGTGGGTAGAGTCCAGATTAGGAAATATTTCCTTAACTGGCCCTAAGGCCTGTGCTTGTATATTTCTTTCTTTATATTCATAGACATTTAAGAAATATAGACCCCAGAAGATGAACACACTCAATAGATTTTCCTTCTGCTATTTGGAGGAATGATGTGGTATGATTGATTTCTATCTTTGTTAAAACATTTAATTACATCTTTCATCTTAAATTATTTGAAAATAGAAGCATTTTTAATAACAATGGCTGTTTAGGGGAAAGTAACTAACATTCACTGTGAGCCTGTTTGTGTCAGGTGCTTTAATCCAGATGATTTCCTTCACTTCTAGGGGGAAGGTATTACTATGCCCACTTCATAGAGGAGGAAACTGAGGTTCAGAGACATTACCAAAATAGTAGGTGGTCAGAGCTGGGATTTGAACCCAAGGACACTTGAATCTTGACTAGGCAACATGTCAGGCTTTAAGAAGGAAGTCTTGGGATTAAAATAGAAAAAACATTTAAGGAGCTTAGGACAATATCTGGGACATAGTAAGCTTTAAATAAATGTTAAGTACTGTTACTGGTGTTACTATTGTTGAAAGATGAGCTGTAAGACCACCTTAAAATGTTTTTTTAAATTTTTTGAGACAGGGTTTGGCTCTGTCATCCAGGCTGAAGTACAGTGGTGCAATCACAGCTCACTGCAGCCTTGACCTCCTGGGCTCAAGCGATCCTCCCACCTCAGCCTCCTGAGTAGCTGGGACTACAGAAGCATGTTGCCATGTCTGACTAATTTTTTAAAAATGTTTTGTAGAGATGGTGTCTCGTTATGTTGCCCAGGTTGGTCTTGAACTCTTGGGCTGAAGTGATCCTCCTGCTTCTGCCTCCCAAAGTGCTAGGATTATAGGTGTATAACCACACCCAACCAAAGACCACATTTTAAAGAGAATCTCTGGTGTATTAATTTTCAACCACATCTGGCAGATGAATGAATACCTGGAGATATGACAGCAATCGTTATTCTGATGGCAACACTGGCAGGTTACATTTACACAATGATTTGGGCTTTGCAGTCTTTCCATGGTGTCCCCATTCCTAGAGGAAACAGACCATCCTATAGGATTCCAGGAGGCTATTGACTTGTCTTTTGATAGTCAACAGCTGGAAGGAGAGATAGAGGGATTGTATGAGTTCTGAGTGCTGGTGGCAGTTGTAAAAACGCAAGCTCAGGCCTTCCTTGTAATTAGCAGAAAACAGTCATAGGTCAGAGATAAGAAACAGAAGGGCTGAGTCCGTTGTGGGAAGCTTGCCTGGAACCCTCTCTGCTAAAGCATTCCCAAGGTTGGTGGAGAGGATCAGGGTGAGCTTCTTACTGAAGACCTGTCTAAAAGATCAGTGGAACGGCTGATATTTAAGGAATTTTTATCTCCATTTTCCCCCTTGAAGCTTGCTTCATGTGGGCTACTGGTTTGCTATTTCATTTTTCCAGTGTTTAGAAAAATAAGTTACATTTTGGTGACTATTTCCTTCCTCTGGCTCCTGCTCTTGGCCATGCTGTTTACCTTCCCTGCCTGAGCACCTCCTGCTGGCTCCTCAGGGCTTACTCAAGCATCTTTTTTTTTCTTTTTTCTTTGACTGTTGCCCAGGCTGGAGTGCAGTGGCACGATCTCGGCTCACTGCAACCTCTGCCTCCCGGGTCAAGCGATTCTCCTGCCTCAGACTCCTGAGTAGCTGGGATTACAGGTATGCGCCACCATACCCGGCTTTTTTTTTTTTTGCAGTTTTGAGATGGAGTCTTGCTCTGTTGCCCAGGCTGGAGTGCAGTGGTGCAATCTCGGCTCACTGCAAGCTCCGCCTCCAAGCTTCACGCCGCTATCCTGCCTCAGCCTCCCGAGTAACTGGGACTACAGAAGCCCACCACCACGCCCGGCTAATTTTTTGTATTTTTATAGAGGCGGGGTTTCACTGTGTTAGCCAGGATGGCCTAGATCTCCTGACCTCGTGATCCGCCTGCCTCGGCCTCCCAAAGTGCTGGGATTACAGGCGTGAGTCACCGCGCCCGGTCCCACACCCAGCTAATTTTTGTATTTTTAGTAGAGGGTTTCACCATGTTGATCAGGCTGATCTTGAACCCCTGACTTTGTGATCTGCCTGCCTTGGCCTCCCAAAGTTTTAGGGATTACAGGCATGAGCCACCGTGCCCGGCCTCAAGCATCTTAAGCCTCCCTGAACTGCCTGCTTCTCCTCCTCTCTCTTCCCACTCTGGGCTAAGTACCCCCTCTCAAGGAGATCCCGGGCATGCTTCTCTACCTATATCATAGCTCATATTACTTTGAAGTGATGTCTCTTTCTGCATTGAAAATATTTGGTAAGTGTCTGAATCTCCTTTCGGAGAGGAGTACCTGGGCCTTATACCCTTCACCAACAGAGCAACTGGTATGCAGTAAGTGCTCAGGAAAGAGGAGTCCAATGAAAATGCCTCCAAAACAGAGTGAACCCATCTCTCAGTCCACCATGCAGGCGATAGTCAGAATCACATGACTAAAAACAACCTACATCCAGATTTATTTATTTATTATTTTTAGTGTTCTCTAATTGCGAAATCTTATTTTGAGGGAGGAAAAGTCAGAAAGGTGAATATGAAAATCTAGGTATAAATATAGATGAGCCGGGTGCAGTGGCTCACACCTGTAATCTCAGCACTTTGGGAGCTGAGGCGGGCAGATCACAAGGTCAGGAGTTTGAGACCAGCCTGGCCAATATGATGATACCCTGTCTCTACTAAAAAAACTACAAAAATTAGCTGGCCGTGGGGCAGGCGCCTGTACTCCCAGCTACTTGGGAGGCCGAGGCAGGAGAATCGCTTGAACCCGGGA
This sequence comes from Theropithecus gelada, assembly GCF_003255815.1. Taxonomy (NCBI): domain Eukaryota; kingdom Metazoa; phylum Chordata; class Mammalia; order Primates; family Cercopithecidae; genus Theropithecus; species Theropithecus gelada. Next base: position 9,860,959 of record NC_037675.1, read on the forward strand.
GGTGGAGGTTGCAGTGAGCAGAGATTGCACCACTGCACTCCAGCCTGGACAATAGAGTGATATTCTGTCTCAAAAAAAAATCTATATATATATAGATAGATATATAAATAGATATAGATAAATGACAAAATGACCTCGGATAATAAGGATGAAAGTTTGGGTGATGTATCTTCTCTTTCCCAGAGATAGACTTCCTTGGACCTGCCTAATGTTGTCACTATTCATTTTATGTCCCTTTAGGTCAACAGCCAGAAATGGAGACAGATGCTAGCTTCTATAGCAGCAGGCTGCCTCTAGCAATCTTTTTCCAGTTCTAAGCTGGGATCCAAGCCTGTTGTGGGCTACAGTACGCAGGATTTGCACTTCCCTGGCACATGGATCCAATTGGTAGCTGAAATTCCATGTTTATGCAGAAGAACATCTGTAGATTTTGTCTCTAGTACAGCCCAGTTACAGTCAGACTTGGTATTTAAAGAATGAAGCAAAGCAACCACAGAAAGAGATAAAATGGAAGAACTCTCTGTCTGGAGTCTTTGTAGTTGTTTCAAGTATGAATAGACAGGAAAAGAAAATAGGAAGATAGAGGGTGGGGGTGGGGACAGAGATATGAACATTTATCTACCAGAGCTGGCATATGATCAGTCCTGTGTCAGCTTTGGGGTGGAGAGAACCTAGACCATTTAGATCCAGATAGATGTGGGCTCCTGGCTCTGGCATGTGCATGCTGATGTTGGTACAAGGTTATTCACTGTAACATTGTCTATAGTAGCAAAAGACAGGAAACAACCCTATGCCCACCAATAGAAGACTGCTCCATTAAATTATGGTATGTCCATACAATGGAATACTGTGCAGCTGCAAAATAAAAGAATGAGGAAACTCTTTATGTGGTGGTAATGAAAAGATCTCAAGATATTTTGTTGATCTCAAGTTCTTTATGTGCTGAAAGAAAAAAAAGCAAGGCATGGAACAGTATGCATAGTATGCCATGTTTTGTGTAAAAATGGAGAAAAATAAGACTTTGTACTTTATTAACTGGAATATGCATAAAGAAATGCTAAAAGTATACAAGGAACAAATGGTGGTTAGCTGTGTTTGTGGCAAGGAGACAGATGGGGGAAACTGACAATCTGGGGGTCAGTAGACAGGAGACTTCGTATTGTATACCTTTCTACGGTTTTGATTTTTTTTTTTTTTTTTTTTTTGAGCCAGAGTCACACTCTGTCACCAAGGCTGGAGTGCAGTGGCATGATCTCGGCTCACTGCAACCTCTACCTCCTGGGCTCAAAAGATTCTCCTGCCTCAGCCTCCCCAGTGGCTGGGATTATAGGCACATGCCACCACGCCAGGCTAATTTTTGTATTTTTAATGGAGACGGGGTTTCACCATGTTGGTCATGCTGGTCCCGAACTCCTGACCTCAGGTGATCTGCTCACTTTGGCCTCCCAAAGTGCTGGGATTACAGGCGTGAGCCACCGTGCCTGGCCCCCTTTCTACGGTTTTGATTTTTGAATCATATGACTATATTACCTACTTACAAGCCAAATCAAACAAACAAGCATCATAGCTCTGTCACTGTTACCAGCTGACCCTGGCAAGTTACTTAACATCTTCCAGTCCTACTTTCCACATTAGGGAAATGGGGATATTTATATTTGCCCCACAGGGCTGTGAGGTCACTAAATATCACTGAACAATGGAACATAGAAAGCACTAAACACAGAGCAGGGCGGGGTGCGGGGGAACGGGTGCTCCCAAAGGGTGGGTCATACCCCTTCCCTATAGCAATGCCAGCGTCTCTCAGGCCTGGGCATAATTGTGATGTGTTGGCTAACATTTCTCAAGAAGCACTTCAGGAGCCACTTTCTGCTGCTTGCCTTGTTGTGAATCTGTCCGAGTCCTCACCCCAGTTAAAAATGTCCAGTGACCTTAAGAGTTCAAGCACCTCTGAACACTCCTCTGCTAGGCGGGGCAAGCCTCTAGAAACTTCTGCTTCATTTTTCTGCTTGGTTGATTTCTCCCACTCAGCTCCCCCTGCAGAGTCAACTCCCACTCACCCTCCCGGGGAGCAGTCCACACCTCAGGTACCTCACTGTGACGGAAGCTGCTTCACTGAACACTGAACATTCGGACAGTATTTGGGTCCATTCTGTCTCCATCTCGCCCGATTGCCCTCTCTCTCAATCAGTTCTCTGGGCTTCAGAATCCTAGTGAAGTCAGAGGACAGTTGCCTCTTATCGGATAACCAAAACCTTCTGCCCCCAGGCAGTCTCCCTTAGGAGGCCACCTGGCATATCCAGCGCTCCCTTGGTAACTGAGGGGCCCCGGGGTGCTCTAACTTCCAGGCTGGCATGTGATCTCCTGCATGCCTGTGTAGAGAGCCCTCAGCAGGGCGGGAGGATGTGAGGAAAGAACACAGTGTTCCGGGCAGAACAAAGCCAGCTGCAAATTTGCTCAGGCCCTTTCATTTCTTCCTTGAAGGGACCAAGTGCAGCCTCTAGCGGCTGCTTCTGGACATGGTCACCAGGGTCAGAACTGTGGAACTTGTGGGACTTGTTCACCTTAAACTGGGCCACAGCTCTGGAGCCCGAGGAGGCAGCAGGACTTGGTGACATGGTTCTCTGAAAACCTTCACCAGGCAGGGTTGTGGTCTGTTCCGCCAGCCCGTGCGTGAGTCAAACTGAACCTGCACCCCACACAGCTCAGGTCCAGGGTTCAGGACCAGGCTGATCTCTGCAGTGAGCTCAGCTTCCTAACCCACAAGGGCGTGCGGAACTCCCCCTTGCTCCTTCCTGTAGCTGCGCCCTTGGCCCTCCCAACCTCCCCACCAGCTCTGTTCCCCTTCCCACCTCAATTGTCATGGGCTGTCTGCAGCGTTGGCAGGGGTTTGCAGCTGTTAGTGGCTGCTTTCCTTGAAGTTCTTCTTTGCACAGATCCTGAGACTTGATATTTGTTGAATGAACAACATCAATGCAATTTGAATAAGTTGAAAGCGGACCTGAAGTTGAACCGGACCCATTTGCCTTAATCTATTTTCTAGGTTATTTAAAAACTTATGACATCAACTCTTCTTACAAATTTTGGTATTGTGGAATGCTATGTTGGAAATACTAATCAAATAGATCTCTCTTGTTTCATGGAAGACCAGTATAAATTCTCTGTTCCCTAATGAAAACAAAGCCCCCAAACAAAAACACCAAACATTTGAGCTCTCACTGGGTACGTCAAACTATTTCAGGGGCTAGGCACGGCATTTCCTCTAACCCAGAGTGAATCCCTTTAGGGCACTCAAAGGACTGTAGCACAGCATTTACTTTTTTCCACATATTCCTTCAAATTTCTGTTTTCTATATTACCAGCTACTATCCACAGAGAGGCATAAATCCCCTGGAGGAGTCATATGTGACCCCACGTGATTAACTTTGCATCTGTTTTGCAGCTGTTCACTCTGCGGTTTTATTTTGCCTTTTGGAAAACTCAGAGTAGTGCTTCTCAAATGTTAATGTGCATATGCCAAATCACGTGGGCATCTTGTTAAAATGCAGAGTTTTGAGTTGAGGGTCTGGGGAGGGCTGAGATTGTGCAGTTCTAAGGGGATGCCAGGTGGTGCCAATTCTGCTGCATTGGACACCACACAGAGTGGCGAGGTCACTAAATAATAGGAGCGAAAGGATTGTGAGAACACCGACATCAGTGAGAAGGAGGCTGGCTGCAGAGACCATGGTAGGAGGAGTTTTCCTTGGTGATTCTGCTCTTCTCTCCTCGCCCTTTCACTTTCCCTTTCCTTGTAAATATCCTTTACTGTGGTCTTTCTTTGATTAAAGAGAAACTGTGTGAGCAGAGCCAAAGGCCACATTCATCTATGGGTAGCATCTATGCTTCTTCAGGTCATCTGGGCTGGAAGAAAACAAAAAAGTTCTGCAGCCAGTGATAACTGAAACTAGTGAGACTTCTGTAGCCTGTGTGTACACACCCGGAAACAGACCCAAAACCAGTGGTTTCAGTTCCCTCAACTTTGTTTTACTAATGTGATAGAGAGGCAGCAAACATCTGCAAGGAACCAGAAATCCTTCCTTTACGTGTGCTGCAATCTAAAACAGTTTCTCAACCGTGGCGCCGCTGATGTCTTGGGCTGTCTCATAGTTTGCTGACGGGGAGGCCAAGTGTCCTGTGCATTGCAGGCTGTTTAACAGCATCCCTGGACTCTACCCACGAGATGCCAGCAGCACTCCCAAGCTGTGACAACCCAAAATACCTCCAGACATTGCCAGTGTCGACTGGAGGGGCAAAATTGCCCCCTGGTTGAGAACCACTGGTGTAGGATGGGATAAGGTATAATTTGTCAGTTCTACAGAAAGTCTACCTTCCCTATAGGGGAAGAAAGTTTTTTCTTCATACTTGTGGTAATTTCCAAATGTTTCTGTAATAAACATGTTTTACTTTTATAGTTAGAAACAACTATTTGGAAAAAAAAATAAAATGTTTTAAGAAGAGTTTCATCATTCTTATGCTAGAAATATATATATCTATACACACACACACACACATAAATATATATATATATATATATATATATTTTTTTTTTTTTTTTTTTTGAGACAGAGGCTCCCTCTATCGCCCAGGCTGGAGTGCAGAGGCATGATCTCGGCTCACTGCAACCTCTGCCTCCTGGGTTCAAACAATTCTCCTCCCTCAGCCTTCTGAGTAGCTGGGATTACAGGCGCCTGCCACTGTGCCCAGCTAAGTTTTGTATTTTTAGTAGAGATGGGGTTTCACCATGTTGTCCAGGCTGGTCTGGAACTCCTGACCTCAGGTGTTCCATCCACCTCAGCCTCCCAAAGCGTTAGGATTACAAGTGTGAGCCACCACGCCTGGCCCTTAGTGAACTGGTTCTCAGTGAGACACCACCAAGTGAAATTTCCAGATAAGTGAAGCTAAGGCATGTGGGTTTGTAGTCTACGCCTCTTCTAACTAATTCGTTCTGGCTTCTAGAGAAAGAGATCTGAGGTTGTCTATACGCAGCAGGAAAGAACACTGTCTACCATGGGTTTGGGTGTGGGTGGAGGTGCCATTATTGCTTGCTGTGGATTCATCTTTTTAAAAACTGAATTGCCATCTTTCCTTGCACCCCAACATTTGGTTTGCCCTCAATAAGGCAGTAGCTGTGGTCTAATGGAAAGCATGTTGGCCTCAGGGTCTGAAGATTTGAGTTGGAATCTCAGCTATGCCACTTACTATGACCTTGAATGAGTGGGTCATTGACTGTCCCCTCCTGAGCTTGGACTATGAGCTATTCATTCCCAGCTCATAAGGTGTGTGTGAGGGTTAGAGGAGATGACAGATGAAAGCATCTACTTAGTACCCGGCTTATGGGGAGTGCTCATTTATGTGCATTTATACAACCCTTATTTATTTATCATCCAATAAGTAGGTAACACAAATTTTGGGGCAGGGAATATGATCCTGTACTGAATACTGAGAAAATTTCTGAAGGTGAAAATAGGGCCCTATACGGGCTTGTTCAGGAGAAAGGAAGCATCCTTTCCTTTGGGCCAAACATCCTCTCGAAGTGAAGGTATATTTAGAAGCCTTCAAACTGGCTTCCTGCACTAAGGGAAGAAATATTTGCATTTGTAGAGATGACTCATTAGGGAAGCTCTAATAAGTTCTCAAAGTGTGGTTCCTTGACCTGCAGCATCAGGATCACGTAAGAACTTGTCAGGAATGAAATGACAAGGCCATTGGCCAGGCGCGGTGGCTCATGCCTGTAATCCCAGCACTTTGGGAGGCCGAGACATGTGGATTACGAGGTCAGGAGATTGAGACCATCCCGGCTAACACGGTGAAACTCCGTCTCTACTAAAAAATACAAAAAACTAGCCAGGCGAGGTGGCGGGCGCCTGTAGTACCAGCTACTCGGGAGGCTGAGGCAGGAGAATGGCGTAAACCTGGGAGGCGGAGCTTGCAGTGAGCTAAGATCTGGCCACTGCACCCCAGCCTGGGCGACAGAGCGAGACTCCGTCTCAAAAAAAAAAAAAAAAAAAAGAAATGACAAGGCCAGCCCCTAAAACTCAATCAATTTGTAGGTAAAATACTCAGGCCCTCGCTCATAGACTTGGTTCTTACAAACTTCAGATGCTTTTAATCCATAGCAGAGAAGAAACAGCATATAAGAAGTGAAGTGGAGCTATTAGAAGGTAGACCAATAAAGGCAGAGATAAGATGGCAATCAATGGAGAAAATTCAAATACTAAGTCCAGCCTTAAGCTCTTTAAATGTAGGGTAAACAGTAACATACTTCCTCAATAGCCTATGGTCATTACTTAATATTCTAAAGGGAGTATCTGTAGTGCTGGCCTAGAATCATCAAGAAAAACTTAAACCATGTTTTCGTGTTCGGTTTAAAGTGGTAGGATGGTATAGATTTCAGAATTTTTTTTTTTTTTTTTTTTTAAGACAGAGATTTGCTTTTCTTGCTCGGGTTGGACTGCAATGGCGCAATCTCGGCCCACTGCCTCTTCCGCCTCCCGGGTTTAAGTGATTCTCTTGTCTCAGCCTCCCGAGTAGCTGAGATTACAAGTGTGCGCCACCACGCCCAGCTAATTTTTGTATTTTTAGTAGAGATGGGGTTTCACCGTGTGGGTCAGGTTGGTCTCAAACTCCTGACCTCAGGTGATCTGCCTGCCTCAGCCTCCCAAGGTGCTGGGATTACAGGCGTGAGCCACTGCGGTTGGCCAGAAGACTTTTTTAAAAATAAAAAATATACTTCAAATAACATTTGAGTACGTTAAGGGGTTAGCTTTACTTATTTGGGAATTTTACTTCGTGGCATGCTTCCTTCCCCAAAGAAACTGATCAATGAGGCGTCACTGTAACTTGTTGAGGTCAAGAACCATTCCCCATGCTTTTACCCACTCCTGTTTGACCACACTGTAAGAACTCAATAAATATGTGTTGCTGATTAAGCTTCCCTCTAGGCATGGGGATAAAAATGGGGTAAACTCAATTGTTTTGCAGTTGTCATGCTGTTGCCACCATGCCTGATTATTGCTTTTATCTTCAAAGCCCAGTGTTCCCTGCTGATTTCTGTATTGTTTGCTTCTTTTCTTCTTTGCAGAAAATGAAATCTATGCATGGAGTGCAACCTTGCTGAGAATATTTGTTTCCTTTCTATATTGTCTCTCCATGGCCTGCTCGTTCCCTTCAGGTACTAATCATAATTATAGCTCTTCAAGATTCAGTGAATTTCATCATTCCTTGTTACCAGTTATGAAAATCACTGATTGTTTCAAGGATTGGTTATTTGTCGAGATGACTTATTAGGGAAGCCCTAATGAATTCTCAGAGCATGGTCCCTGGACCAGCAGCATTAGAATCACCTGGGAGCTTGTCAGAAATGCAAATTTTCAGGCCCCACTCAGACCTGCTGAATTAGAAACACAAGGAATGGGGCCCGGAAATCTTGGTTAACAAGACTGCCAGGTGATTCTGATGCCTGTTCAAGTTTGAGGTTGGCTGTTCTGGAGTACCGTCCTTTATCTCACCCCTTACTGTACCACAGGAAGTGGGTGGGGGTGGGGGAGACAAGTAGTCCTCAGTTCAGAACACTTGGAATATAAACCAACAGAGATAACTAAGCTTAGTAGAAACAACACAGGCTGAGATAAATCTCGGCTTAAATTCTGGCTCTGCCTACATGTCTTTGAGCATAGCATTAATACACCCTAAATGTCATTAACCATTTTGTGACTCAGTGTCCTTAATACTTTGCAGAAGCTAAATGTTAGGTCTCTTGCCCTTACATTGTTTAGGCACTAGAAGTGTTTCCACTTGGAAAAATGTGTCTTCCTATGAAAACCACATTTAGTGCCCAGAACCAAATGTATCTGAAATACTAACTTGGCATTATACTTTAGGTATATTATGAGTTAAAAACACACTTAACAGGCTTTTGTATGCTAGCTTGGGAACTTTATTATCCATTTATTTAATCATTTAGCCATGCCTTTTAAAAAAGCACAATACAATTTCCCTATGGGGAAATATATTCCAAGTTCCAAAAATGTAATTTACATATAACTTCTGTTCATTGGATGTCTCTATGCATCCGTTGTATCTTTAATGTAATCCAGATAGTCAAACTCAAGGAGCAGGGATTTGGAAGCTCCACACAATTAGTATCTTTCCTCAAAACTAGTAAATAGTCTTTGTAACTAAGTAAAACTCAAAAGCTGTGACTTGTTTTTAGTACTGACTATGCTCAACTGAAAAGGAATAATAAGACATTAGGGCAAACCTGGGCTGACTGAGGCATAGAAGAAAATGGAAACACAGAGTTTGGGCACCTGTTTGGCCATGAAGCCACATCCATTGTCTGCAGGGTAAGTTCTCACTGAGCCTCCTAGTACCTTAGCCACCACATCATAAGGTGACTTCAATGCTGTAATTCAAGGGCAAGAGCTCTAGACTGTTGAAATGAACCACTCATATTTTTTTTTTCTAAGAGGAAATGCACAAATTGTGAAAAGAGAGCTCAGCTTTTGTTCTAGATCTGTAAGTTTTCTCCTCTTTAAAATTGGCCTGAGCCAGGCGTGGTCCCAGCTAGTCGGGAGGGACCTGTAGTCCCAGTTAGTCGGGAGGCTGAGGCAGGAGGATGGCTTGAGCCCAGGAGTTTCAGGCTGCAGTGAGCTGTGATCACACGGCTGCACTCCAGCCTGGGTGACAGAGCAAGATGTTGTCTCTAACAACAACAACAACAAAATTGGTCTGTGAAAATTTAAATAAAGACTGCCAATTTGTGTGAAGCAGTATGGTATAGTAGGTAGCATGTGCCTGAGGGGCAGAGGTCTGAGTAACCCTGGCCTTATTTCTTGCATATAATCTGATTTTCTTTTTCTTTTTTTTTTTGAGATGGAGTCTCGCTCTGTTGACCAAGCTGGAGTGCAGTAGTTTGACCTCCACCTCCTCGGTTCAAGCCATTCTCCTGCCCCAGGCGCCAGAGTAGCTGGGACTACAGGTGTGAGCCACCACGCCCAGCTAACTTTTTTTTTTTTTTTTGAGACCGCGTCTCACTCTGTCCCCCAGGTTAGAGTGCAATGGCACAATCTTGGCTCACTGCAAGCTCCGCCTCCCAGGTTCACGCCATTCTCCTGCCTCAGTGTCCCAAGCAACTGGGACTACAGGTGCCCACCACCACGCCCAGCTAATTTTTTGTATTTTTAGTAGAGACAGGGTTTCACCGTGTTAGCCAGGATGGTCTCGAACTCCTGACCTCAGGTGACCCACCCCACCCCTCCCCCGCCCGCCTCAGCCTCCCAAAGTGCTGGGATTACAGGTGTGAGCTATCGCACCTGGCAGGATCTGATCTTTGACAAGTGATGCAACCTCTTTCAGCCTAAGTTTTCACATCTGTAAAGGGGTAATAATAATACTAATGATACTCAACCTTCCTAATTCTCAGGGCTATTGTTGTAAGGAACAAATAAGACGATGTATATGAATATCTTAACCAGTCTGTGTGGACATAGAATATTGATCTAGGAAAAAAACCTAGAAAGTCATCAAGGGGAGCTTTTTTGACCACAGGGGGCTCTTCTGATAGCAGAATGAACAGGAAGTAACCACAGATGGAATGGACTTGCATAATGAGAGAGATTTTTCCAGCCAATATTTAACCCTTTTTCCTGCTTACAGCCAATGACTCAATAGCTGGAGAAGGTGTTCATGTATGTTTCTCACAGGTGGTTTTAGGGGAGTTTCTGCAGAGGGCATTTGTGTGGAACTTTTCAACAGTTAGTGAGAATAAATTAGGGCAGTAGAAATACAGTTGAAGAATCTGAACTTGAAAAACTGTAAACGGCAAAGCCATACACAAGTGAACCTAGTGAAACAGTAAAATTATGTTTGTCCTGTCACTCATGACTGCCCTTGCCCATCCAGAGGTCTGAAGGTTTAGTCTCTGAAGGGATCAAACAGAGAAGCCTCTGGATGGGATACTTGAGACTTATTTGTCTCAAGTGTGAGCACAATACCAGTGAATGCCATGCCAAAAACAGGGATTGAATGGCTATGTGCACACTCAATTCAGAATGGAGGCCGGGTGTGGTGGCTCATGCCTGTAATCCCAGCACTTTGGGAGGGCAGATCTCTTGAGGCCAGGAGTTGGAAACCAGCCTGGCCAACATGGCAAAACCCTGTCTCTACTAAAAATACAAAACTTAGTTGGGTGTGGTGGGACATACCTGTAATCACAGCTACTTGGGAGGCTGAGACATGAAAATCATTTGAGCCTGGTGGGTGGAGGTTGCATTGAGCTGAGATTGCACCACTGCACTCCATTCTGGGTGACAGAGGGAGACTCTGTCTTAAAAAAAAAAAAAAAAATCCAGAATGAAGGGACTCATTGTCTTGTTCCTCCAACAAGAACATTAGTACCAAGGACATTACCTCTAGGCAGGAGGATAGAAGGCTTTTCTTTAAGAAATTGACAAGATCAAGAAAAAAATGCCTGAATATACTGACATCAGTGTTTTACCCCAACAGGTACCATCTATACAATCCTAGAATGAAGTTCAAAGTCAACAAAGCTCATTATGTGCTCAGAGTTTCAAATCAGGTTTTCTTCTCTACTGGTTAGTATAAGTAGATGGCCAAGAAGTACTAGTTATCTGAGAAAGTCTCTAACATGATAGGTTGGAATGAAACAAGCAAAAAACCCACAACAGCTTAGAGAATACACAGGCAAGACAGGGAGAAAATGAAGTAATAGAAAATAACCTATTATTAAAACCCTCAGAAAGAAAGGAAAGGATACTCCATCTATGGAAAAAAAATCAAGATGCTATCTATAAAAAGAAATATTTGGAGGACAAAAATGTGCTTCTGGAAATTAAAAACATGATACTAGAAACTAGAAACTCAGTAGAAGAAAAGGAAATCACCTGGAAAGTAGAATAAAAAATATAGAAATAGAAACTAAGCTAAAAGTGTAAGAAAGTTAAAGGATCAGGAGATCTAATATCTGAATAATGTGAGTTTCCAGAGTGAAAGAACAGAGAACACAAAGAGGAGGAAATCATCAAAGAAATAGTTCAAGACAATTTCCCTGCATTAAAAGACACGAGTTGTCAGATTGGAAGGGTCTGTTGAATTTACAACAAAATGAGTAAAGACAGATTTCCAACAATGCCCATGTTGTGAAGTTTCAGAACACTGGGAACAAATAAGTTTCTACAACCTTCCACAGGAAAAAAATATTATTTTTTTTGTATTTATCATACAAAGGATTGGTAACAAAAGTGACTTTGAACTTTTGAGTCACAACCTTGAAGACAAGAAAATAAGAGCAGTGCCTTCAAAATTCTGAAGGAAAATTATTTCCATTCTAGATTTCTATACGTAAACTATCACTTCAATTTGAGAGGTGGAAAACTACATTTTCAGATGTGTAAAATCTGTAAAACTGGGTCTTATGCAACCTTTCTTAAGAGGAATTAGGAGATCCAGTTAGAAGAGAGTCCCCTGGAGGATGAGGAGATCCCAGAATGAGAGCTGTGCCAGTGGTGCAGATTAGAGGAGTTGACTAGAGAGACAGACTGAGTGCTGTCATCAACAATTCCTCTGCTGACATTTACTTTTTTTTCAACCTTAGGAAAGCATGCCTGGGTTTCATACTAGCTTCTAATCTTGTCTTGACCACATATTGATGAAATTCCTACATCACTGCTGCTTAGACCTTCTAAGGTCATTTATTTCACCCCACAGATTTTTTCTGTTTTCATTGACTCCTGAAGGCTAGTTGGCAAGGACTTAGGTCAGGTTACGGCAGGTTTAGGAGAAGAAAATACTCAATTCAGAGTATAGTCCATCCATTCAGAATGCTAGACATCCTTTGCCTGGCCCACAGGACAGTCCTGTCTGATGGCCCAGTTGTGGCAAGCCCTATGTTACTGAGGACTCACTGGTATGCCTGGCCCTACGACTTCACTGGAAGGGGCTCTCATAAACATTCAGGGCAACTGGAGACAGAGTGTGATCTGGAGACTTCTTCAGCTTTTCTTTTCTTGGAAGCCTTCATCTAAAAGTTGTGATATTATCTGGGTTTTGTTGTTGTTGTTGTTTGTTTGTTTGTTTGTTTAGACGGAGTCTCTCTCTGTCGCCCAGGCTGGAGTGCAGTGGAGGGACCTCGGCTCACTGCAACCTCTGCCTCCCGGGTTCACGGCATTCTCCTACCTCAGCCTCCCGAGTAGCTGGGATTACAGGCGCCTGCCACCATGCCCGGCTATTTTTTTTTTTTTGTAGTTTTAGTAGAGATGGGGTTTCAACGTGTTAGCCGGGGTGGTCTCCATCTCCTGACCTCCTCATCCGCCCACCCGGGTCTTCCAAATTGTTGGGATTACAGGCATGAGCCACTGCGCCCGGCCGATATTATCTGTTCTGTGCAGGGCTAGGGTTGTGCTGACTACTGAGTTTTTCAAAATGAAACAATTATTTCTTAGAGGTACATACATTTGTGCTACAACTTAATAAAATGCAAAGGAATGCGTAGCATTAAAGTCAGAACAGCGGTTAATTCTCTGGGGAGTGAGGGAGAACAGAGTGCAATTCAGGAAGGGCAGGGAGTGCACTTTAAAATGACTTGTAATGTATTAATATTTTTCAACCTAGGTGGTGGGTACATCGTTGTGTAATTCTTACTATTTTGAAAGTGTAGGTTGGGCCTGGTGGCTCACGCCTGTAATGCCAGCATTTTGGGAGGCCGGGGAGGGCAGATCGCTTGAGCTCAGGTGTTTGAGACCAGCCTGAGCAACATGGTGAAATCCCATCTCTACAAAAAAATGCAAAAATTAGCTGGGTGTGGTGGCATGTGCCTGTAGTCCCAGCTACTTGGTAGGCTGAGGTGGGAGGGTCACTTGAGCCCAGGAAGTTGAGGCTGCAAGTGAGCCAAGGTTACATCACTGCACTGCAGCCTGGGCAACTAAATGAGACACTGTCTCAAATAAAAGTGTACACATACACTTTATACATTCTTCTCTATATTGTAACACAATTTTTAAAAATTATTTTTAATTTTTATGGATACATAATAGTTGCATGTATTTATGGGGATACATGTGATATTTTGATACAATCATGTAATGTGTAATGATCAAATCAGGGTAATTGGAATATCCATCACTTCAAACATTTATCATTTCTTTGTGTTAGGAACATTCCAATTCTACTCTTTCATTGATTTTGAAATATGAAATAATTATTGTTAACTATTGTTTCCCTATTGTTATGTCAAATACTAGATCTCATTTTTTTTTACCTAACTGTATTTTTACCCATTGACCAACTCCTCTTTGTCCCTGACCCCACTACCCTTCCCAGCCTCTGGTAACCATCCTTCTACTCTCTATCTCCAAGAGTTCAATTTTTTTTCTGCTCCCCCATATGAGTGATAACATGTGATATTTGTCTTTTTATGCCTGGCTTATCTCACTTAACATAATGTCCTCCAGTTCCATCCATGTTGTTGCAAATGACAGGATCTCATTCTTTTTTCATGGCCAAATAATATTCCATTGTGTATGTGTATCACATTTTAAAATCCATTCATTTGTTGGTGAACATTTAGGTTGATTCTCTACCTTGGCTGTGAATAGTGCTGCCATAAACATGAGTGCAGATAAGAGTGCATAAGAGAGTGGATATCTCTTCAATATACTGATTTCCTTTCTTTTGGGTATGTATCCAACAGTGGGATTGCTGGATCATATGGTAATTCTATTTTTAGATTTTTTGTGAACCTTCATGCTGCTCTCCACCTTGTCTGTACTAATTTGTATTCTCACCACCAGTGTATGAGGGTTCCCCTTTCTCCACATCCTTGCCAACTTTCGTTACTGTCTGCCTTTTGGATAAGAGCTATATTAACTGGGGCGAGATGATATCTCATTGTAGTTTTGATATGCATTTCTGTTATAAGTAATGAGACTAAGGATTTTTTCATATAACTGTTGGTCATTTATATGTCTTTTTTTTGAGACAGAGTCTTGCTCTGTTGCCCAGGCTGGAGTGCAGTGGTACGATCTCAGCTCACTGCAACCTCCGCCTCCCAGGTTCAGGCAATTCTCCTGCCTCAGCCTCCTGAGTAGCTGGGATTACAGGCACGTGCCACCACACCCAGCTAATTTTTGTATTTTTAGTAGAGATGGGGATTTTGCCATATTGGCCAGGCTGGTCTTGAGCCCCTGACCTCAAGCAATCTGCCCGCTCCGACCTGCTAAAGTGCTGGGATTACAGGCATGAGCCACTGTGCCTGGCCTCATTTTGTATGTCTTCTTTTGAGAGATATCTATTCAGATCTTTTGCCCATTTTTAAATCGGATTTTTCTTTTTTTGCTGTAGAGTTGTTTGAGCTCCTTATATATTGTGGTTATTAATCCCTTGTCAGATGGGCAGTTTGCAGATATTTTCTCCCCTCTGTGAGTTGTCTCTTCACTTTGTGGATTGTTTCTTTTGCTGTGCAGAAACTTTTTAGCTTGAGATGTTCCCAGTTGTCTACTTTTGCTTTGGTTGCCTATGCTTTTTTTTTTTTTTTTTTTTTTTTTTTTTTNAAAATAAAAAATAAAAAAATCTTTTGGAAATATACCTGGAAATAGAATTACTGGATCATAGGGTAATTCTGAAGTTTTTTTTTTTTTTTTTTTTTTTTTTGAGACGGAGTCTGGCTCTGTCACTCAGGCTGGAGTGCAGTGGCCGGATCTCAGCTCACTGCAAGCTCCGCCTCCCGGGTTCACGCCATTCTCCTGCCTCAGCCTCCGGAGTAGCTGGGACTACAGGCGCCCGCCACCTCGCCCAGCTAGTTTTTTGTATTTTTTAGTAGAGACGGGGTTTCACCATGTTAGCCAGGATGGTCTTGATCTCCTGACCTCGTGATCCGCCCGTCTCGGCCTCCCAAAGTGCTGGGATTACAGGCTTGAGCCACCGCGCCCGGCCGCCTATGCTTTTAAGGTCCTACTCAGGAAACATTCGCCCAGGGCAATGTCCTGGAACATTTCCCCAGTGTTTTCTTTTAGTAGTTTTATGGCTTCAGGTCTTAGATGTAAGTCTTTAATCCATTTTGATTTGATTTTTTTTTTTTTTTTTTTTTTGAGACTGAGTTTCACTCTTATTGCCCAGGCTGGAATGCAATGGCATGATCTCGGCTCACTGCAACCTCTGCCTCCTGGGTTCAAGTGATTCTCCTGCCTCAGCCTCCCACATAGCTAGGATTACAGGCATGTGCCACTATGCCAGGCTAGTTTTGTAGTTTTAGTAGAGACAGGCTTTCTCCATGTTGGTCAGGCTGGTCTCAAACTCCCAACCTCAGGTGATCCTCCCGCCTCGGCCTCCCAAAGTACTGGGATTCCGGTGGGAGCCACCGCAATCGGCCGATTTGATTTTTATATACGGTGAGAGATAGGGGTCTAGTTTCATTCTTCTGCATATGGATACCTAGTCATAGTAGAGTTTTGAAATACAAATGGACCCAAAGTTATGCAGCAGATGGGGGGATTCCTAGAGTGGATGCTTGAGTTATGTTGAGCCCCAAACCCCAAGGCTTAAGATAGAATTATTCTGGTTCTGATAGGGGCGAGGAAACTCCCAATTTCTCAGTATTAAATTCTCCTAGGAAGCTGTTTTCTGACTTGCAGTGGCCTGTTCTGCAAGGACCAAGTCACGGGAAACATCAAGAAAGATGTGGTTAGTTCTTTTCCAACTGCTGGACTGCTGGAATATTCTCTGCCTTGATTCAGATGTTACTTGGAGTGGGAGGGAAGCCCTTAATTATAGTCAGTTACTGACTCATATCCATACTTTGCTCATGGTTATTTCTTCAGAGAAGAATATATGTGGTATTTTTGCCTACTGAGTGCGCATGTGTGTGTTGTTTATCATCTCTCCACAACGTCTTTACATGACCTTTAGCTGTAGGGTTGGGCCTTCCTAGGAGCTCTTAAGTCAGCCCCAGCTGTGCACACTGCTGCTGGATTGCTTTCACAGGCACACCCAGAATGTGGGTGTGGCTTTGAAATATACAGCTCTCTGGGGTGTCATTTCACACTACCTGCTGTGGTCAGTAGTAACTGAACAGGATCTGGAACCACACCTGCTCCTAGGAACTAGTCAGGACTCCCTAGGTTATAAGAAGCACACGCCCAATGCACAGATTTAAATGCAGAAAAGACATACTGGCATGCTTAACTGCACACACGTTGAAGGAGATTCAGGTACAGCTGGATCCAGGCCCCCACAGGATCACTGGAAGCTATTTCTATCTGCTTTCTTCTGTATTGGCTTCTTTTCAGGTGCACTCTCCCCCATCTGGTGACCTGGGGCAGTTACAGTCTTGTATTAACATTTTACTTGCTTATTAACTCCAGCAGTTTTTATATACTGAGTTCTTTTTGAATTCTCTGTCTCTCAATAATTCGTATGGAGACTTTTAATGGTCCAGTTAGGGCTATGTAACCATCTCTGAAGCAATCGCATTGGCTAGGGCGATAGAGTGGTCTCACCAAGAGGACACACATGCCCACCCCATTTCTGAGGGAGGGGCTTAAATCCACATGACACGGATTGAGAAAAGAAAGGTAGTTTTTGTTATAACAACTATTTGTACATACAAACTTCTCTGGAGTGAATTTTAGTTAACTAATTTTTGAATACAGTGATGTTTGAAATGATAGATTATAAATCTAGTTTGTGAACATCGTCTTCCTCCCTAGCCATATTTTATGAATTTCCACACTTAATGAAAACGTGCTTTAAAAACATAGAAGTTTTCAATTCAAATGAGTAAGAAAGTTTCTGTGCCGGGCGTGGTGGCTCATGCCTGTAATCCCAGAACTTTGGGAGGCTGAGGTGGGCAGATCACTTGAGGTCAGGAGTTTGCGACCAGCATAGACAACATGGTGAAACCTTGCCTCTACTAAAAATACAAAAATTAGCTGGGCATGGTGGTGGGAGCCTGTAATTCTAGCTACCTGGAAGACTGAAGCAGAAGAATCACTTGAACCTGGGAGGCAGAGGTTGCACTTACCCAAGATCCTGCCACTACACTCCAGCCTGGGTGACAGAGCAAGACTGTGTCTGAAAAAAAAATAATATACACACACACACACACACACACACACACACACACACACACACACACACATTAATAAAGCNACACACACACACACACACACACACACACACACACACACACACACACATATATTAATAAAGCAATTGGGAAGCAACAGAGCTCTTTTTTTTTTTTTTTTTTAAATTGAGACGGAGTCTTGCTCTGTGGCCCAGGCTGGAGTGCAGTGGCGCGATCTTGGCTCACTGCAAGCTCCGCCTCCCGGGTTCATGCCATTCTCCTGCCTCAGCCTCCTCAGTAGCTGGGACTACAGGCGCCCGCCACCACGCCCGGCTAATTTTTGTATTTTTTTAGTAGAGACGGGGTTTCACCGTGGTCTCGATCTCCTGACCTTGTGATCCGCCCGCCTCGGCCTTCCAAAGTGCTGGGATTACAGGCGTGAGCCACCGCGCCCAGCCAGAGCTCTTTTTTTTTTTTTTTGAGACAGTCTCTCCCTGTCACCCAGGCTGGAGTGCAGGGGCACGATCTCGGCTCACTGCAAGCTCTGCCTCCCAGGTTCACGCCATTCTCCTGCCTCAGCCTCCCCAGTAACTGGGACTACAGGTGCCCGCCACCATGCCCGGCTAATTTTTTATTTGTATTTTTAGTAGAGGCAGGGTTTCCCTGTGTTAGTCAGGATGGTCTCGATCTCCTGACCTCGTGATCTGCCTGCCTCCGCCTCCCAAAGTGCTGGAATTACAGGCGTGAGCCACGGCGCCCGGCAGCAGCAGAGCTCTTATGTCTTTCTATTGAATGGAAGAAAAACTCAACAGAAGAAATCTACTGCTTCTGACAGATCTTAGGGTATAATTTATTCAGACTTGGGGGCCTTGAGTTCAATTTGATTCATTGAAAGCTCAGGACACATTTTGGTTTGGTTTAAAGGCTTGCCCATTTAGTTTTCTTACTGAAAGGATTTCTAACCCAGTACCTGGAAAAAGAAAGTGTTTCTAGATTGAAGGAGTTTGCTGCAAATGTTCTCTCTTATTAAAGAAATACTCGCATTTCTGACTTCATATTTCCCCTTCTCTGAGGGGACTTGTATTCTCTTTCATTGCGCAGGGGTAAGATGCATTTTGGAGATGCATTGCTTGATTTTAACTTCTAGCTCTGTTTCTCTGACTGTGACTTCGTCAGAAAGCTAGTCACTCAGTGCCTTTCTATGCTTCCATTCCCTCATCTGTAAAAACCTACATAGGATAACCTACTTAGGATGGTGCCTGGCACATAGTAAGCCCTTTATGGGTGTTGGCTGCCATTATTGTTATTTCATGAGCTCTCAAAGCACACAACCACAGGCCTGTTTTACTTCTGGTTGAGATGAAGCTTGGAGGGCAGAGGGCAGACGCCTGAAGCTAAGCAGCTTATTAAAAGTAGAATAGAAATAGATGAGAGGAAACCAAAGTGCTTTTCTCTTTAGATACTTATCAAAGCATGCTTCGCTGCAGACTGTGGGCTTGGGTATGGCCAGAGATCAAAGGCCCTCTTATGTGCAGTGACATTTCTGAGCACAGGGCTGAGTTATAAAACCCTTGAATGGAAGGTTTTGGCACTTGGAACACGGCTTGGGCTAGAAGGGCAGGGTTTTTATAGAGGCGATTCATGGAACTGCTTATGCTGGTGAAGAACCCAGACTGTTATGACTCACTTGTCTCTTTATTGCTTTGGACCAAGAACTGTTGTTTCCTTTTAAGTCCCTCTGTAGGAGCTGAGCTACAGACTAGGGCCAAGATAACCCTTTCAGGAAGACAGAGTGGCTTCAGTGAGTGTGAACGGGAATACTGCCTTGTTGGGCTCTGGGTCAAGTGTCCTGGACAAGCAGAATAAGGATTTTATTTTACCAGGGTAGAATTGCTTTTGGAAACTGGCAGCATCCTTAAAATCTTAAACTTCAGATAAGCTTTCCTTTTGTCTGTCTGCCATTTTCATTCTCTGAAAGCCCAAGCTAAAATTGATGGTGTGACAAATAGAGGACAGAAGAATGACTTTGGAAAGTAGAAATTAATGTGTCTGGGCTGCTACATATAGAAGTAGGGATAGCAAAAGGGGTCATTTGGAGTCCAGTTTTCCTGAGGTCCTGCTGGATCTCCTGGGAAAAACTGAAAGGGACTTTTGGCCTGATGGTGAGGCCTCGTGCGGTAGGCAGACTTCTAAGATATATCTCAGTGCTCTCCAACTCCTGGTCCTTGCCTCTTCAGGTAAGCTCCTCGCCTTGTGTTCAGGCCAGACCTATTGACCTTTGGATACCTTTGTGAGTTTGGAACTTATTGTGAAGTAGCAGATCATCCAGATTTCAAGGAGACGGTGGTTCTTGGTCCCTGAGGGATCCTAGGTAATGTTATGGTCTCCAATACAGTGCCTGGCAGTTATTCCAAGACATTTGAGAAAGGATGCTAAAGCCAAGAGCGCCAGGATTTCTTTGGGACTCCTAATTGAAGCTGAAGTCACTGGTTGGGAGAAAATCTCCTCCTTGGTGAACAGGAGCAGGAAGTATGAAGTGTGGGGAAAGACAGAGGCAAATCCAAGTCTTTATTTATTTATAATTCTGGTTTCAGAATGGGGCTACCACATGGTCAGGAGGAAGAGACTCACAGAGAAAGATGAAGGTTGCAGAGAGTTGCTGTGGAAATAGCACATGCTGAAGGAGTCTTCTAAGCAGCCCAGAGGCGATGACATACCAGTGCCAGCAGAGGAGGAGAACCACGCTTCAGTATAACAAAAACTTCAGTGAATCATGCTCGATGTGGAAAAGTTGAATAGACATGGCTAAGGATAAAAGAAAAAAAATACACATAATCTCACTACCCAGAGAGGAGCAATGTTGATATATTTCTCTTCTTCAATGAATATTTATATGTTGTTGATATTTTACTGTCTGTGCAATTTTGCTTTAATTAAACATTTAAATTATGAAATAATTCAAACATACCAAAACAATATGTCACCAAGTGTGGCAGTTTGGACTAAGATGGGTGGCAATAGAATGAGTTCCCCTTCATTCCAGGCAATAACTTTGGCTTAGACGAGAAAGACATTTATTTTTCTCTCACCTAAACTATGTCTGTAGATGGTCAGTCCAGGGCTGGTTTGGCAGTTCTGCATCATCATCACTGGGGATATAACTTCCAACTCTCTGATGTGCCATTCCTGGGATGCCTTTGTGTTTGCGAGATGGTTGTTGGAACTCCAGAAATCTCACCCACATCCTACCCCACAGGAAATCCTCTTTCTCTCTAAAGAAACTCCCAAGAATGTTTATGCCACACTTTCATTCATATCTTGTGGGCTAAAATGTAGTAACATGGCCACATCTAATTGCATGATAGGTGGGAAATGAAATTTTAATTCAAGATGATGTGACCAGCTAAAAAATTATTTGCCAGGCCATGGAGCCATCAACCAGATTTAACATATGACATTACTTCGCTAATTTGGATCTCTTCAAAAAATTTTTTAATTAAGAAATGAAGAGTTAGGCCAGATGTGGTGGCTCATGCCTGTAATCCCAGAACTTTGGGAGGCTGAGAGGGGCAGATCGCTTGAGCCCAGGAGTTTGATACCAGCCTGGGCAACATAACAAAACCCCGTCTCTACTAAAAATGCAAGAAATTAGCCAGGTGTGGTGGCACGTGTCTGTAATCCCAACTACTTGGGAAGCTGAGATGGGAGGATCTCTTGAGCCCAGAGAGTTTGAGGTTTCAGTGAGCTGTGATAGCGCCACTGTACTCTAGCCTGGGTGACAGTGAAACCCTATCTTGAGGCCGAGACGGGCGGATCACGAGGTCAGGAGATCGAGACCATCCTGGCTAACACGGTGAAACCCCGTCTCTATTAAGAAATACAAAAAACTAGCCGGGCGAGGTGGCGGGCGCCTGTAGTCCCAGCTNGCCATTCTAACTGGTGTGAGATGGTATCTCATTGTGGTTTTGATTTGCATTTCTCTGATGGCCAGTGATGATGAGCATTTTTTCATATGTCTGTTGGCTGTATGAATGTCTTCTTTTGAGAAATGTCTGTTCATATCCTTTGCCCACTTTTTGATGGGGTTGTTTGTTTTTTTCTTGTAAATTTGTTTGAGTTCTTTGTAGGTTCTGGATATTAGCCCTTTGTCAGATGAGTAGATTGCAAAAATTTTCTCCCATTCTGTAGGTTGCCTGTTCACTCTGATGGTAGTTTCTTTTGCTGTGCAGAAGCTCTTTAGTTTAATTAGATCCCATTTGTCAATTTTAGCTTTTGCTGCCGTTGCTTTTGGTGTTTTAGACATGAAGTCTTTGCCCATGCCTATGTCCTGAATGGTACTACCTAGGTTTTCCTCTAGGATTTTTATGGTATTAGGTCTAACATTTAAGTCTCTAATCCATCTTGAATTAATTTTCGTATAAGGAGTAAGGAAAGGATCCAGTTTCAGCTTTCTACTTATGGCTAGCCAATTTTCCCAGCACCATTTATTAAATAGGGAATCCTTTCCCCATTTCTTGTTTCTCTCAGGTTTGTCAAAGATCAGATGGCTGTAGATGTGTGGTATTATTTCTGAGGACTCTGTTCTGTTCCATTGGTCTATATCTCTGTTTTGGTACCAGTACCATGCTGTTTTGGTTACTGTAGCCTTGTAGTATAGTTTGAAGTCAGGTAGCGTGATGCCTCCAGCTTTGTTCTTTTGACTTAGGATTGTCTTGGAGATGCGGGCTCTTTTTTGGTTCCATATGAACTTTAAAGCAGTTTTTTCCAATTCTGTGAAGAAACTCATTGGTAGCTTGATGGGGATGGCATTGAATCTATAAATTACCTTGGGCAGTATGGCCATTTTCACGATATTGATTCTTCCTATCCATGAGCATGGTATGTTCTTCCATTTGTTTGTGTCCTCTTTTATTTCACTGAGCAGTGGTTTGTAGTTCTCCTTGAAGAGGTCCTTTACATCCCTTGTAAGTTGGATTCCTAGGTATTTGATTCTCTTTGAAGCAATTGTGAATGGAAGTTCATTTATGATTTGGCTCTCTGTTTGTCTGTTATTGGTGTATAAGAATGCTTGTGATTTTTGCACATTAATTTTGTATCCTGAGACTTTGCTGAAGTTGCTTATCAGCTTAAGGAGATTTTGGGCTGAGACAATGGGGTTTTCTAAATATACAATCATGTCATCTGCAAACAGGGACAATTTGACTTCTTCTTTTCCTAACTGAATACCCCTGATTTCTTTCTCTTGCCTAATTGCCCTAGCCAGAACTTCCAACACTATGTTGAATAGGAGTGGTGAGAGAGGGCATCCCTGTCTTGTGCCAGTTTTCAAAGGGAATTTTTCCAGTTTTTGCCCATTCAGTATGATATTGGCTGTGGGTTTGTCATAAATAGCTCTTATTATTTTGAGGTACGTTCCATCAATACCGAATTTATTGAGCGTTTTTAGCATGAAGGGCTGTTGAATTTTGTCAAAAGCCTTTTCTGCATCTATTGAAATAATCATGTGGTTCTTGTCTTTGGTTCTGTTTATATGCTGGATTATGTTTATTGATTTGCGAATGTTGAACCAGCCTTGCATCCCAGGGATGAAGCCCACTTGATCATGGTGGATAAGCTTTTTGATGTGTTGCTGAATCCGGTTTGCCAGTATTTTATTGAGGATTTTTGCATCGATGTTCATCAGGGATATTGGTCTAAAATTCTCTTTTTTTGTTGTGTCTCTGCCAGGCTTTGGTATCAGGATGATGTTGGCCTCATAAAATGAGTTAGGGAGGATTCCCTCTTTTTCTATTGATTGGAATAGTTTCAGAAGGAATGGTACCAACTCCTCCTTATACCTCTGGTAGAATTCAGCTGTGAATCCATCTGGTCCTGGACTTTTTTTGGTTGGTAGGCTATTAATTATTGCCTCAATTTCAGAGCCTACTATTGGTCTATTCAGGGATTCAACTTCTTCCTGGTTTAGTCTTGGAAGAGTGTAAGTGTCCAGGAAATTATCCATTTCTTCTAGGTTTTCCAGTTTATTTGCGTAGAGGTGTTTATAGTATTCTCTGATGGTAGTTTGTATTTCTGTGGGGTCGGTGGTGATATCCCCTTTATCATTTTTAATTGCGTCGATTTGATTCTTCTCTCTTTTCTTCTTTATTAGTCTTGCTAGTGGTCTGTCAATTTTGTTGATCTTTTCAAAAAACCAACTCCTGGATTCATTGATTTTTTGGAGGGTTTTTTGTGTCTCTATCTCCTTCAGTTCTGCTCTGATCTTAGTTATTTCTTGCCTTCTGCTAGCTTTCGAATGTGTTTGCTCTTGCTTCTCTAGTTCTTTTAATTGTGATGTTAGAGTGTCAATTTTAGATCTTTCCTGCTTTCTCTTGTGGGCATTTAGTGCTATAAATTTCCCTCTACACACTGCTTTAAATGTGTCCCAGAGATTCTGGTATGTTGTATCTTTGTTCTCATTGGTTTCAAAGAACATCTTTATTTCTGCCTTCATTTCGTTATGTACCCAGTAGTCATTCAGGAGCAGGTTGTTCAGTTTCCATGTAGTTGAGCGGTTTTGATTGAGTTTCTTAGTCCTGAGTTCTAGTTTGATTGCACTGTGGTCTGAGAGACAGTTTGTTATAATTTCTGTTCTTGTACATTTGCTGAGGAGTGCTTTACTTCCAATTATATGGTCAATTTTGGAGTAAGTACGATGTGGTGCTGAGAAGAATGTATATTCTGTTGATTTGGGGTGGAGAGTTCTATAGATGTCTATTAGGTCTGCTTGCTGCAGAGATGAGTTCAATTCCTGGATATCCTTGTTAACTTTCTGTCTCGTTGATCTGTCTAATGTTGACAATGGAGTGTTGAAGTCTCCCATTATTATTGTATGGGAGTCTAAGTCTCTTTGTAAGTCTCTAAGGACTTGCTTTATGAATCTGGGTGCTCCTGTATTGGGTGCATATATATTTAGGATAGTTAGCTCTTCCTGTTGAATTGATCCCTTTACCATTATGTAATGGCCTTCTTTGTCTCTTTTGATCTTTGATGGTTTAAAGTCTGTTTTATCAGAGACTAGGATTGCAACCCCCGCTTTTTTTTGTTCTCCATTTGCTTGGTAAATCTTCCTCCATCCCTTTATTTTGAGCCTATGTATGTCTCTGCGTGTGAGATGGGTCTCCTGAATACAGCAGACTGATGGGTCTTGACTCTTTATCCAGTTTGCCAGTCTGTGTCTTTTCATTGGAGCATTTAGTCCATTTACATTTAAGGTTAAGATTGTTATGTGTGAACCTGATCCTGCCATTATGATATTAACTGGTTATTTTGCTCGTTAGTTGATGCAGTTTCTTCCTAGCCTCGATGGTCTTTACATTTTGGCATGTTTTGGAGATGGCTGGTACCGGTTTTTCCTTTCCATGTTGAGTGCTTCCTTCAGGGTCTCTTGTAAGGCAGGCCTAGTGGTGACAAAATCTCTAAGCATTTGCTTATCTGTAAAGGATTTTATTTCTCCTTCACTTATGAAACTTAGTTTGGCTGGATATAAAATTCTGGGTTTAAAATTCTTTTCTTTAAGAATGTTGAATATTGGCCCCCACTCTCTTCTGGCTTGTAGAGTTTCTGCCGAGAGATCTGCTGTGAGTCTGATGGGCTTCCCTTTGTGGGTAACCCGACCTTTCTCTCTGGCTGCCCTTAAGATTTTTTCCTTCATTTCAACTTTGGTGAATCTGGCAATTATGTGTCTTGGAGTTGCTCTTCTCGAGGAGTATCTTTGTGGCGTTCTCTGTATTTCCTGGATTTGAATGTTGGCCTGCCTTACTAGGTTGGGGAAGTTCTCCTGGATGATATCCTGAAGAGTGTTTTCCAACTTGGTTCCATTTTCCCCCTCACTTTCAGGCACCCCAATCAGACGTAGATTTGGTCTTTTTACATAATCCCATACTTCTTGCAGGCTTTGTTCATTTCTTTTTCTTCTTTTTTCTTTTGGTTTCTCTTCTCGCTTCATTTCATTCATTTGATCCTCAATTGCTGATACTCTTTCTTCCAGTTGATCGAGTCGGTTACTGAAGCTTGTGCATTTGTCACGTATTTCTCGTGTCATGGTTTTCATCTCTTTCATTTCGTTTATGACCTTCTCTGCATTAATTACTTTAGCCGTCAATTCTTCCACTTTTTTTTCAAGATTTTTAGTTTCTTTGCGCTGGGTACATAATTCCTCCTTTAGCTCTGACAAATTTGATGGACTGAAGCCTTCTTCTCTCATCTCGTCAAAGTCATTCTCCGTCCAGCTTTGATCTGTTGCTGGCGATGAGCTGCGCTCCTTTGTCGGGGGAGATGTGCTCTTATTTTTTGAATTTCCAGCTTTTCTGCCCTGCTTTTTCCCCATCTTTGTGGTTTTATCTGCCTCTGGTCTTTGATGATGGTGATGTACTGATGGGGTTTTGGTGTAGGTGTCCTTCCTGTTTGATAGTTTTCCTTCTAACAGTCAGGACCCTCAGCTGTAGGTCTGTTGGAGATTGCTTGAGGTCCACTCCAGACCCTGTTTGCCTGGGTATCAGCAGCAGAGGCTGCAGAAGATAGAATATTTCTGAACAGCGAGTGTAGCTGTCTGATTCTTGCTTTGGAAGCTTCCTCTCAGGGTGTACTCCGCCCTGTGAGGTGTGGGGTGTCAGACTGCCCCTAGTGGGGGATGTCTCCCAGTTAGGCTACTCAGGGGTCAGGGACCCACTTGAGCAGGCAGTCTGTCCCTTCTCAGATCTCAACCTCCGTGTTGGGAGATCCACTGCTCTCTTCAAAGCTGTCAGACAGAGTCGTTTGCGTCTGCAGAGCTTTCTGCTGCTTTGTTGTTGTTGTTGTTGTTGTTGTTGTGTAGCTGTGCCCTGTCCCCAGAGGTGGAGTCTACAGAGACAGGCAGGTTTCCTTGAGCTGCTGTGAGCTCCACCCAGTTCGAGCTTCCCAGCAGCTTTGTTTACCTACTTAAGCCTCAGCAATGGCGGGCGCCCCTCCCCCAGCCTCGTTGCTGCCTTGCCGGTAGATCACAGACTGCTGTAATAGCAATGAGGGAGGCTCCGTGGGTGTGGGACCCTCCCGGCCAGGTGTGGGATATGATCTCCTGGTGTGCCTGTTTGCTCAAAGCGCAGTATTGGGGTGGGAGTTACCCGATTCTCCAGGTGTTGTGTGTCTCAGTTCCCCTGGCTAGGAAAAGGGATTCCCTTCCCCCTTGCGCTTCTCAGGTGAGGCAATGCCTCGCCCTGCTTCAGCTCTCGCTGGTCGGGCTGCAGCAGCTGACCAGTACCGATCGTCCGGCACTCCCCAGTGAGATGAACCCAGTACCTCAGTTGAAAATGCCGAAATCACCGGTCTTCTGTGTCGCTGGCGCTGGGAGTTGAAGACTGGAGCTGCTCCTATTCGGCCATCTTGCTCCGCCCCCCTATCTAGGGTTTTCACTGCCAGATACTTCCTCATTTACAACAGGATTTTGCCTTTCTTAATTTCAGACAACGTTAGAAAATTAAAGCTGGAAAAGACTAGCAACCATCAACTCATGTGTTTCCCAAAGTGTGGGACACATAACACTGGCGGATGTCAAGTTAATTCCAGGCATTACGCAGACATAGACATGGCATTAAATACTTCTGAAATGTAGTGTGTCAAAGTTATATTCCCGCCTCAATTTTCTTTCCCTCTGTTGATTATTTTAAGAAAAGGAACATCTTAGCCTGGTGTTAATATATCTTTAGTGACTCTAGACTTACTCATCTCCTTTTTTCCCATATAGAGAGCCAACCTCAAACCTCACCTTCAGCAGGCCACAGTATCTGGCTAGAACTTCCTCATTTTGTTACCATGTAATTACTTTCACACTTACATTCTATTTACAGAAAAATATCCTGGTTTTCCACTTATAATCGTGATATAAAATTCTTTTTAAATAAAATATTTATGTTTTAAATGAGGCTATTTAAAGAATATATTAAGTACATTGCCCAGGTGTTTTACAAATTTGACAAAAAATTAAAATGAGTAATTTAGTTTTTGTAATCATTGATTTAATGCAACTCCTTTCTTTTTTTTACTTTTTTTTATTTTTTTAAATTGTTTGTGGGTACATAGTGGTTGTATATATTTATGGGATACAGGAGATGTTTTGATACAGGTATGCAATATGAAATAAGCATATCATGGAGAAAGGGGCATCCATCCCCTCAAGCATTTATCCTTTGAGTTGTAGATAATCCAATTACATTCCTTATTTTAGAATATACAATTAAGTTATTAATGACTATAGTCACCCTCTTTTGCTATCAAATAGTAGGTCTTACTCATTCTTTCTATTTTGTTGTACCCATTAATTATCCTCACCTTCCCTTCAACCCCCACTACCCTTCCCAGTCTCTGGTAACCATCCTTCCACTCTCTATGACCATGAGTTCAATTGTTTTGACTTTTAGATCTCACAAATAAGTGAGAACTTGCAATGTTTGTCTTTCTGTTCCTGGCTTCTTTCACTGAACATCATGATCTCTGGTTCTATCCATGTTGCTGCAAATGACTGGATCTCATTCTTTTTTACACCTTAATAGTACTCCATTGTGTATATGTACCATATTTTCTTTAACCATTCATCTGTTGAGTTAAAACACTTTATTATCAGAGGGCCATATAAATCTTTGTCTTGTTTTATTTCATTTTAATATGTTTTGCCTTTCATCATGATTCCCCCTCCCATTCCCTTCCACTTCATAATGGCACTCACTTTAATGTGTTTGGTAAATGTACTCATATTCTTATGTGCCTTTGGAAAAATAAATGGCATTGTTTTATGTACATTTTTATGTACATACATGGAATTTTGCTATAGATCCGATTCCGGTGCTTACTTTTTTCTTTCAATGATGTTCTTGTGAATTATTTACTTTCATTTCTTGTAACTGCAGCATAATATTCTACAGCGTGCATCTACCATTTTTTAATCTAGTCCCCATTAATGAACCTCTAGGTTGCTTCTAATTATTTATTGCCCCCAAACAATGCTGTAGTGAGTATCCTCATATGTGTTTCCTTGCTCACTAATATGCCAGTGTCTCTGAAGTTTTACCCAAGAATGAGATTGCTAGATAATACAATGCTTAATTTTACTAAATGCTACTGGTTTGTGCTAAGAACATCTGGATACGTTTAAACTATCAAAGAAATACATACAATTTTCCAATTCTCAACATTCTTGTCAACATTTGTTATTCTTTAGATTTTTAATGTTTCCAAATCTTACGGGCATAAGATTTGGTGTCTCCTTGTAGTCTTAATCTGTATTTATCTGATTGAAAGTGAGGTTGAGCATTGGTTCACATACTTGTTATCAATAGAGATTTCCTCATCTGAAAGTTACCTGCTCATAATTTTTTACTTTTCATCTTTCATGTTTCTTGTTCATTAAAAAAAATAGCTCCTTGTATATTCTAGATATTGACACTGTAAAAAGTATCTGCCAACCTGTGTCCCTCAGGTGGCTATCTATGTGATACCCTTTGTTAAACAGAAATCCTTAATTTTGGTTTCTGCTTTCCTACCCTAAATTTACAAAGATGTCCTCATAGGTTTTCTTCAATTATCTTAATATTTCACCTTTCACATTCAGGTCTTTAATCCATCTGGAGTTAAGTCTTGTTTATGATGTGAGTTAGAAATCCAGTCTTATTTTTTTCCACATACAGAAGTCAGCAAGTTTCCCCAAAACATCTATTGACTCATCCATCTTTTACCGTCGGTTTGTGGTATCATCTCTGTCATATAAATTGTCCCATATATACATATGTATATACATATATAGCAATTATTAATAAGTCAGAAGAGAGTAAATGTAAAGTGTTTTAATGTCTTTGTATTATCCTAGAAAAGAACAAAATAACAATTTTCAGATTTTAACAAATTAAAAATTCATGATATAACTGCAACATATTGCATAAATACATATAAATTCCAAACTAATAGTAGGGGTAAAATAATAAACTACTGTATTGATCCAAAAGAATGTAAGAAAGGAGATAAAAATACACATAGAACATATGGAACAAATGGAAGTCACATAGTAAGATTGTCAATCATTACATTAAATATAGATGGACTCGTCATTCCAATTAAAGACCAAATCATTTCAACTGGATATGGTTTTAACAGACAAATAAAAACTGTATACATTTATAGAGTACAGTATGGTATTTTGATATATGTATACATTATAGAATGCCTAAATCAGGCTAACTGACATACGTATTACCTCACATACTTTTTTGTGTGTTCAGAAGATTTAAAATCTACTGTCATAGTAATTTTTAAGTGTACAACACATTGTTATTAACTGTAGTCACCAGGTCATGCAAGGAATCTCTTGACTTACTCCTCTGGTCTAACTGAAATTTTGTACTCCCTAACATTTCACCAATCCTCTCCCATTTCACAGCCCCTGGTAACCACCATTCTACTCTCTCCTTCTATGAGTTCAACTTTGTTAGATTCCACATACAAACGCGATCATGTGGCATTTTTCTTCTGTGCCTGGCTTACTTCACTTAACATATGTCCTCCAGGTTTATCCACGTTGCTGCAAATGGCAGACTTTCCTTCTTTTGTGGCTGAATGGTGTTTCACTGTGTATACATACCATGCTTTCTCTATCAATTCATTTGCCAATTAACACTTAGGTTGATTTCACATCTTGGTTATTGTGAATAATGCTACAATGAACATGGGAATGCAGACATCTCTTAGACATACAGACTTCATTTCTTGTAGATATATACCCAGTAGTGGGATTGATGAATCATATGATAATTCTACTTTTAATTTTTTGAGGAACCTCCATAGTGTTTTCCATAACGTCAATTGTACATTTTTAAATTGTTTACAAAAGGATATCTAAAACTAAGAATAAAGAAAGTTAACATGATTTTCTGCCCTTTATTTTTAAAAGGGCAGAAAAAATACATCATACAAGCATTAAATTTTAAAATACATTAGTATCAGACAAAGTAGACTTTAAGGCTAAAAGCCTTATTATAGTAATAAAATTTTCGATTCTTCCCAAAGATATAGTAACTAGAAATTTGCGTGCGCCAATAACATAGCCTCAAAACATATAAAGCAAAATTTGACAAGATACAAAGGAGACAAGTACACAATAACACTGAGAGCTTACAGAACAAACAATTGAAAGAATAAGCTTTCATTGATAGCTTACAGAGCAAACATACAAAGAGTAATAAAAATCTAGAAGATTTGAAGTATACAATCACAAAATTGACTTCATGGACTTCTATAGAACATTGCACCCAATAACTGCAAAAAAATGCATATTTGATATGGCTTGGCTTTGTCTCCACCCAAATTTTATCTTGAATTATAGTTTTCATAATCCCCATAAGTGGTGGGAGGGGCCCGGTGGGAGGTAATTGAATCATGGTGGCAGTTTCACCCATGCTATTCTCATGATAGTAAGTTCTCATAAGCTCTTATGGTTTTATATGGAGCTTCCCCCTTTTCTCAGCTATCATTCTTCTCTCTCCTGCTGCCATATGAAAAAGGATGTGTTTGCTTCCTCTTCCATCATGATTGTAAGTTTCCTGAGGCCTCCCCAGCCATGTGAAACTGTGAGTCAAATAAACCTCTTTCCTTTATAAATAACCTAGTCTTGGGTATGTCCTTATAGCAGCATGAGAATGAACTAATACTATATTATTTTCAAGAACATATGTATGCTTTTTTGGAATACTTACAAATACTGATGGTCCATAAAACAAGTTTCAAAAAAATGTCTAAGACTTTAAATCATTATCATATGTTTTCTGTTCCTAATTCAATCAGGCTACATATCAAATATAAGGGAAAAAAGAAAGGAAAATACATCTATTTGTAAATCTAAAAATACACTTTTATAAAGATCCATAGGACAAAAAATTACAACAAAAAGTTATACACATTTTGGCTGAATGATAAAATGATATAGTTATGAGCTTCAGATAAACTCATGCCTTAAGAAAAATTTATAGCTTCTTAGAAAAAGAGAAAGATGGAAAAAGAGCTAAGTATATATGTCAATAAGATTTAAAAATAACAGAGGAAGTCTAAAAACATATAGAAATGGGAGTTAACTAAATAAAAAAAATAAACATCAACAAATAAAACCAATGAATCCAAAAATTAATTCTAGGAGAAACTACTAAAATTAATAAACCCATATGAGACTCCAAGAAAAGCGGATAGAAGGCACAAATAAAGTCAGAAATTAAAAACTGGATGTCACTACAGATCCTATTAAAGTTAAAAAGCTCATAAGGGGATATTATGATTTTATACCAATAAATTTAATTGATGCAAAAATACGGAACCAACCTAAATGCCCACCAACCAATGAGTAGATAAAGAAAATGTGGTATATACATCATGGAATACTGCTGAGCCATAAAAAGGAATAAAATAATGTGTTCTGCAGTAATTTGAATGGAGCTGGAGGCCAGCATTCTAAGTGAAGTAACTCAGGAATGTAAAATCAAATATCGTATGTTCTCACTTATAAGTGGGTGCTAAGCTATGAGGATACAAAGGTATAACAATTATATAATGAACTTTGGGGACTTGGGGCAGAAGGATGGGGAGGGATGAGAGATAAAAGACTACATATTGGGTACAATGTACACTACTCGGGTGACGGGTGCACCAAAATCCTACAAATCACCGCTAAAGAACTTATCCATGTAATGAAAAACCACCTCTGCCCCAAAAACTCTTGCAATAAAATAAAATAAAATTTAAAAAATAAAATAAATGTCATTGAAATGCACAAATTTCAACAAAAACTAACATAAAAAGAGGTGGAAATAGAAAATATGGATAGTCAAACATTCAATTACAGAAAATATTCATTTTCAAATGGAGCCTTTAGCCTAAATCATAGAAAAAAGACAAACTGATGATCTCTGGGCTAACTCATGTTACGGACATTTTTTATGATCCAAATTTTTTGTTAACTCTGAATGACTTTATACTAGCATATGTTCCCCAGTTGACCACAGATTCCACCTTCTGTTTCACTGATGGAAGTTACCTTCTGATGCCCTTATGTATTTTGGTTTATAACCCCAGAAATAACTAAAAATCATTAAAATTGTTATAATTTCAAATGGGTGCATAAAAAGAGATCTAACTAAGTAGGAGTTGAATGCTAAGAATACACGGAAACAGGGAGGGGAACATCACACATCAGGGCCTGTCAAGGGGTGCGCGGCTTAAAACCTAAATGATGGGTAGAGAGCTGCAGCAAACCACCAAGGCACATGTATACCTATGTAACAAACCTGCATGTTCTGCACGTGTATCCCAGAACTTAAAGTAAAATAAAATTAAATTTTTAAAAAAAGAGAGAGCTAGCTAATGCTGCTTTTCTAAACTTACCAAATTTAGACATTTACAAGTACCTTCGAAGGAATTTTTTCATTTGGGGGGAGTTTTGAGGTATGACATAATTATTATATGTCACTGGACCCATCTGCACGTCAACAGACCCCTTCCAGTTATGATACTTAACCATAGTTAGCCAAACTGCAGTGATTAGAGGGAACAGTCTTCCAAGATTCCCTTTATTTCTTTTTTTTTTTTTTTTTTTTTTTTTT
>NC_037675.1:9894214-9917362 GCF_003255815.1 Theropithecus gelada
TTCTCTGTATTTCCTGAATTTGAATGTTGGCCTGCCCTACTAGGTTGGGGAAGTTCTCCTGGATGATATCCTGAAGAGTGTTTTCCAACTTGGTTCCATTTTCCCCCTCACTTTCAGGCACCCCAATCAGACGTAGATTTGGTCTTTTTACATAATCCCATACTTCTTGCAGGCTTTGTTCATTTCTTTTTCTTCTTTTTTCTTTTGGTTTCTCTTCTCGCTTCATTTCGTTCATTTGATCCTCAATCGCTGATACTCTTTCTTCCAGTTGATCGAGTCGGTTACTGAAGCTTGTGCATTTGTCGTGTATTTCTCGTGCCATGTTTTTCATCTCTTTCATTTCGTTTATGACCTTCTCTGCATTAATTACTCTAGCCATCAATTCTTCCACTTTTTTTTCAAGATTTTTAGTTTCTTTGCACTGGGTACGTAATTCCTCCTTTAGCTCTGAGAAGTTTGATGGACTGAAGCCTTCTTCTCTCATCTCGTCAAAGTCATTCTCCATCTAGCTTTGATCCGTTGCTGGCGATGAGCTGCGCTCCTTTGCCGGGGGAGATGCGCTCTTATTTTTTGAATTTCCATCTTTTCTGCCCTGCTTTTTCCCCATCTTTGTGGTTTTATCTGCCTCTGGTCATTGATGATGATGGTGACGTACTGATGGGGTTTTGGTGTAGGTGTCCTTCCTGTTTGATAGTTTTCCTTCTAACCGTCAGGACCCTCAGCTGTAGGTCTGTTGGAGATTGCTTGAGGTCCACTCCAGACCCTGTTTGCCTGGGTATCAGCAGCAGAGGCTGCAGAAGATAGAATATTTCTGAACAGCGAGTGTACCTGTCTGATTCTTGCTTTGGAAGCTTCCTCTCAGGGGTGTACTCCACCCTGTGAGGTGTGGGGTGTCAAACTGCCCCTAGTGGGGGATGTCTCCCAGTTAGGCTACTCAGGGGTCAGGGACCCACTTGAGCAGGCAGTCTGTCCCTTCTGAGATCTCAGCCTCCGTGTTGGGAGATCCACTGCTCTCTTCAAAGCTGTCAGACAGAGTCGTTTGCGTCTGCAGAGGTTTCTGCTGCTTTTTTGTTTTTGTTGTTGTTGTTGTTGTGTAGCTGTGCCCTGTCCCCAGAGGTGGAGTCTACAGAGACAGGCAGGTTTCCTTGAGTTGCTGTGAGCTCCGCCCATTTGGAGCTTCCCAGCAGCTTTGTTTACCTACTTAAGCCTCAGCAATGGCGGGCGCCCCTCCCCCAGCCTCGCTGCTGCCTTGCCGGTAGATCACAGACTGCTGTGCTAGCAATGAGGGAGGCTCCGTGGGCGTGGGACCCTCCCGGCCAGGTGTGGGATATGATCTCCTGGTGTGCCTGTTTGCTTAAAGCGCAATATTGGGGTGGGAGTTACCCGATTTTCCAGGTGTTGTGTGTCTCAGTTCCCCTGGCTAGGAAAAGGGATTCCCTTCCCCCTTGCGCTTCCCAGGTGAGGCGATGCCTCGCCCTGCTTCAGCTCTCGCTGGTCGGGCTGCAGCAGCTGACCAGCACCGATCGTCCGGCACTCCCCAGTGAGATGAACCCAGTACCTCAGTTGAAAATGCAGAAATCACCGGTCTTCTGTGTCGCTCGCGCTGGGAGTTGGAGACTGGAGCTGTTCCTATTCGGCCATCTTGCTCCGCCCTAACAAGTCTTTCTTTTGAGATCAACTAACTGGTGATGATTCATTTCACCTTTTAACTCTCTTAGCCCTCTGATACCATCCCTCACCCTCACGCATAGTACCTTTTCTGCTCTTCTGCTCCTTTCTATATTAACTCTATTTTTTCTTTCTAAATGCGTAGTAAGTTTGTTCTTTCCTTTTTTCTTCCATCTCTTCATCTTCTTATTGACTGAAGATAGTAATTACATTCTTTAAGTTTAGAAAATAAGAATATTTATATTTGACATTACATATTTCAAAAATGTTTTAAATTTTCATGGGTACATAGTAGGTACATATTTATGGACTACATGAGATACTTTGATACAGACATATAATGCATAATAATCACATCAAGGTAAATGGGATATCCATCACCTCAAACATGTATCCTTTCTTTGTGTTACAAACAAAAAGTGTTAAAAGGATACATGTGTTAAAAACAAAACATGTGTCCTTTCTTTGTGCTACATCAGTTTGGCGAAAGCTCCAAACTGTTCTACATAGTGGTTGTACTGATTAACATTCCCACCAACAGTATATGAGTATTCTTTTTTCTTCACATCCTCACTAGCATTTATTTACTGTCTTTTGGATAAAAGCCATTTTAACTAGAGTGAGATAATATCTCATTGTAGTTTTGCGTTTCTCTGATGATCAGTGATGTTGAACACCTTTTCATATATTTGTTTCTCATTTGTATGTCTTCTTTTGAGAAATGTCTATGCAAGTATTTTGCCCATTTTTATGTCAGACTATTAGTTTTTTTCCAATACAATTGTTTGCGCTTCTTACCTATTCTGGTTATTAATACCTTGTCAGATGGGTAGTTTGCAAATATTTTCTCCCGTTATGTGGGTTGTCTCTTCATTTTGTTGATTGTTTTCTTTGCTTTGCAGAAGCTTTTTACTTTCATGTGATCTCATTTGTCTATTTTTGCTTTGGTTGCCGATGCTTGTAAGGTATTGCTCAAGAAACTTTGCTCAGACCAGTGTCCTGGAGAGTTTCCCTAATGTTTTCTTGTAGTAGTTTTATAATTTGAGATCTTAAACTTAAGTCTTTAATTGATTTTTATTTGGTTGTTGTATATGCGAAGAGATGGGGTCTAGTTTCATTCTTCTGCATATGGATATCTGGTTTTTCCAGCACCATTTATTGAAGAGACTATCTTTCCCAAGTGTATACTCTTGGTACCTTTGTCAGAAATGAGTTCACTGTAGGTGCATGGATTTATTTGGAGATTCACTATTCCATTTTATTGGTCTGTGTGGCTGTTTTTATGCCAGTACCTTGCTACTTTGGTTACTATAGCTCTGTAATGTAATTTGAAGTCAGATAATGTGATTTCTCCAGTTTTCTTCTTTTTGCTTAGGATAGCTTTGGCTATTCTAAGTTTTTTGTGGTTCCATATAAATTTTAGTATTTTTTTTTCTATTTTTTGAATGTCATTGGTATTTGGAGGATTGCATTGAATCTGTATATTGCTTTGAATAGTACAGGCATTTTAACAATATTGATTCTTTCAATCCATGAACATAGAGTATCTTTCCATTTATTATCTTTCATCAGTGTTTTATAGTTTTCATTAGAGAAATCTTTCACTTCTTTTGGTTAATTCCTAGGTACTTAGTTTTTATTTTTATCTCTTATAAATGAAATTACTTTGTAGATTTCTTTTTCACATTGTTTGGTGGTAGCATATAGTAATGCTACCAACTTCTATATGTTGATTTTGTATCTTTCAAGTTTACTGAATTTGTTTATCAGCTCTAATAGGTTTTTGATGGAGTCTTTTAGGTTTTTCCAAATATAAGATTATATCATCTGCAAGCAAACAAGAATATATTTGACTTCTGTCTTTCCAATTTGGATGTTTTATATTTTTTCACTTGTCTGATTGCTCTAGTTAGACTTCCAGTATTATATTGAATAACAGTGGTGAAAGTGAACATCCTTGTTGTGTTCTAGATCTTAGAGGAAAGGCTTTCAGTTTTCCCCTAATCAGTATGATACTAGCTCTGGGTCTGTATATATGGCTTTTATTATGTTGAGGCATATTCCTTCTATACTCAGTTTTTGGAGGGCTCATATCATGAGGGGATGTTGAATTTTATCAAATGCTTTTTCAGCACCAATTGAAATGATGATTTTTTTTGTCCTCCATTCTGTTGGTATGATATGTCACATTGATTTGCATGTGTTAAACTATCTTTGCATCTCTGGGATAAATCCCACTCAGTCTTGATGAATGATCTTTTTAGTGTGTTGTTGAATTCATTTGCTGGTATTTGCTGGAGGATTTTTGCATCAACATTCATCAGTGATATTGGCCCATCATTTTCTTCTTTTGATGTGTCTTTGTCTGGTTTTGGTATCAGGGTAATACTAGCCTTGTAGAATGAGTTTGGAAGTATTCTCCTCTCTATTATTTGGAATGGTTTGGTAGGATTGGTATTAGTAGCTCTTTAAATGTTTGGTAGAATTCAGCAGTGAAACCAGCAGGTCCCAGACTTTTCTTTGCTGGGAAACTTTATTATGGCTTCATCTTTTTGTTTGTTATTGTTCTGTTCAGATTTGGGATTTCTTCCTGGTGCAGTCTTGGTAAGGGTTACGTATTTAGGAATTTATCAATTTCTTCTAGATTTTTCAATTTATTATCATATAATTGCTCATAATAGCCACTAATAATCCTTTGAATTTCTGTAGTATTGGTTGTAATATCTCCTTTTTAATTTCTAATTTTATTAATTTGGGTCAACTGTCTTTTTTTGTTAATTAGTCTGGCTAAAGGTTGGTTAATTTTGTTTATCTGTTTAAAAATCAACTTTTCATTTCATTGATCTTTTGTATTCATTTCAATTTTATGTATTTCTGCTCTGGTCTTTATTATTTCTTTTCTACTAATTTTGGGTTCAGTTTGCTCTTTAAGGTGTATCATTAGGTCATTTATTTGATATTTCCTTTTTTGCTGTAAGTGCTTATAGCTATAAACGTTCCTCTTGGTACTGCTTTTGCTGTATCCCATAGGATTTGGCATGTAATATTTCTCTTATGATTTTTTTCAAGTAATTTTTCAGTTTCCTTCTTAATCCCTTTGTTGACTCACTGATCATTCAGTAGCATGTTATATTGTTTCATTTCGATTTCCATGTATTTGTATCATTTCCAAATTCCCCTTGTTACGGATTTCTAGATTTATTCCATTGTGGTCAGAAAGATGTGTGATATTATTTCAGGTTTTTGAATGTTTTAAGACTTGTTTTGTGACCTAACATTTGGTCTTTCTTGTGCTAACAAAAAGTTTATCTGTTCTGCAGCCATTGGACAAAATGTTCTGTAGATATCTATTAGATCCTTTTGGTCTATAGTGCAGATTAAGTCAGATGTTTCTTTATTGAAAATCTGTCTGGAAGATCTGACCAGTGCTGAAAGTGGGGTTTTGAAGTTTCCAACTATTATTGTGTTGGGTTTCTTTCTCTCTTTAGCTCCAGTAATGTTTGCTGATATATCTGGGTGCTCCAATGTTGGGTGCATATATATTTACAATTGTTATATCCTCTTGCTGAACTGACCCCTTTGTCATTTATGTAATGACTTTCTTTTTCTCTTACAATTTTTGTCGTGAAATCTATTTTGTTGGATATAAACATATCTATTCTTGCTGCTTTTTGGTTTCAATTGGCATGGAATGTCTTTTTCCGTCCTTTATTTTCATTCTCTGTGTGTCTTTGTGGATGAAGTGTGTTTCTTGAAAGCAACAGGTCATTGGGTCATGTTTTCTCATCCATTCAGCCAGTCTGTATCTTTTGATTGGAGAGTTTAGTCCGTTTACATTGAATATTATTGATAAGTAAGGACCTACTCTTGCCATTTTAAAATTTTTTTTGTGTGTATGTGGTCTTCTCTTCCTTCTTTCCTTCTTTCTTTCTTTTAGCGAAGGTGATTTTCTCTGGTGATATGTTTTAATTTTTTCCTTTTTATTTTTTGTGTTTCCATTCTGTTTTTTGATTTAAGGTTACCGTGAGGCTTGCAAATACTGTGACATTTATAACGCATTGTTTAAACTGGTGGCAACTTAACACTGATGTCATAAATAA
This sequence comes from Theropithecus gelada, assembly GCF_003255815.1. Lineage (NCBI taxonomy): Eukaryota > Metazoa > Chordata > Mammalia > Primates > Cercopithecidae > Theropithecus > Theropithecus gelada. The sequence continues at coordinate 9,899,983 of NC_037675.1, forward strand.
ACTAACAGATAAGCAAAGGGAAGACCAATAAACTCTACAATTTAACTTCATCCCTCCACTTTTTGGCTTTTTGTTTTTACTGTTTATATTTTTTTGTATTATGTCTTGAAGAATTGTTTTTATTATGTTTAATTGGCTCATCTTTTAGTACTTTACACACCAGTGTTTTAATATTGTATTTTTTTTGCGTACTTACTATTACCAGTACCTTTAGATGATTTCATACATTTTGATGATTTCTTTTTTGCTCATTAATATCCTTTTCTTTTAGATTGAAGAATCCTTTAGCATTTCTTGTAGGACAGGTCTAGTGTTGATGAAATTCCTTAGCTTTGTTTGTCTAGGAATTTATTTTTCTTTCATATTTGAAGGATATTTTCACATCCATACTATTCTAGGGTAAAAGTGTTCTTCCTTCAGCTCTTTAAATGTCATGACACTCTCTCCTGGCTTGTAGAGTTTCCACTGAAAAGTCTGCTGCCAGGCATATTGGAGCCCTGTTGTATATTATTTATTTCTTTTCTCTTGCTCCTTTCAGGATCCTTTCTTTATCTGTGATCTTTGGGAGTTTGATTATTACGTGTCTTCTGCTACTCTTTTTTTAGGTTAAATCTGCTTGTTGTTGTATAACCTTCTTATACTTGAATATTGATATATTTCTCCAGGGTTGAGAAGTTCTCTCTGTAATTACCCCTTTGAAGGTTTTTACTCCCATCTCTACTTTTTTTAACCTCCTCTTTAAGGCCAATAACTCTTAGATTTGCCCTGTTGAGGCTGTTTTCTAGATCTTCTAGGTATGCTTCATTCTTTTTTATTCCTTTTTTCCCTCTGACTGAATATTTTCAAATAGTCTGTCTTCAAGCTCACTAATTCTTTCTTCTCCTTGATCAGTTCTGCTGTTAAGAGACCATGATGCCTTCTTCAGCATGTCAGTTGCATTTTTCAACTCCAGAATTTCTATGTAATTATTTTAAATTATTTCAGTCTGATTGTTAAATTTATGTGATTGAATTCTGAATTCCTTCCCTGTGTTATCTTGAATTTGTTTGAGCTTCCTCAAAACAGCTATTTTGAATTCTCCATCTGAAAGGTTACATATCTCTGTCTCCAGCACTGGGGATTTTTTTTTGGTGTCTGGGAATTGAAGAGTTAGGTATTTATTGTAGTCGTGTAGTTTTGGCTTGTTTTTACCCACCATTCTTAGGAAGGGTTTTCAGGCATTTGAAGGGACTTGGGTATTGTTATCTCTGTTTTTGATCTCTGTAGTCATATTTTCCTTTCTTTTTTTTTTTTTTGAGACGGAGTCTCGCGCTGTGTCACCCAGGCTGGAGTTCAGTGGCGCGATCTCGGCTCACTGCAAGCTCCGCCTCCCAGGTTCACGCCATTCTCCTGCCTCAGCCTCCGAGTAGCTGGGACTACAGGCGCCCGCCACCTCGCCCGGCTATTTTTTTGTATTTTTAGTAGAGACGGGGTTTCATCGTGTTAGCCAGGATGGTCTCGATCTCCTGACCTCGTGATCCACCCGCCTCGGCCTCCCAAAGTGCTGGGATTACAGGCTTGAGCCACCGCGCCCAGCCCACTGTAGTCATATTTTCATTAGGGGCACCCCAAAGCCTCTAATGTGGTGGCTCTCTCATACTCATTGGTGATCTTGGATAAGATCTGAAGGAATTCTCTGAATTATCAGGCAGAGACTTTTGTTCTCTTTCCTTACTCCCAAACTTACTCTGTTTGTTTCTCCTAAACAGACAGTGTCTCTCTGTGCTGAGCTGCCTGGAGCTAGAGGAGGAATGGCACAAGATGCTTGTGGCCACCACCACTGGGACTGTGCTTGGTCAGACCTGAAGCCAGTACAGCACTGAGTGTTTTACATGGCAGCAGGCAAGAGAGAGAGTGTGAGGGCGCAGGAAAAACTACCATTTATAAAACCATCAGATTTCAAGAGAAATCGCTATCACAAGAACAGCATGGGGGAAACTGCCCCCATAATCTTTCCTCCCTCGACACTTGGGGATTACAATTTGAGATGAGATTTGGGTGTGGACACAGAGTCAAACCATATTAGGTGTTATATGGTATTTTATTATTATTTTGTAGGCATGTTCTTTATCTGTGTTGGAAAGAAGTCTTATATAGGGTGAGACTCAGCCATTTTGTATATGTTAAATCTAATGTGAAGATAATGCAGATAAATTTGCAAGATATTTTAATGTATTTTACTTCCAAATTGTAGGATGCTTCAAGATACCCTCTGAGCTCTATGAAAGCAGAGATTTTTGCCTGTCTTGTCTCTGCTGTATCTCCAGCTCTAAGCCCTTGGTTTCTGTTCCTGAAAGACACTGTACCATGTCTTTCAGGCATGTCAGCCTTCCTTCTGTTTTTATGCCAAATATCCTACTGTTTTCATTGAAGCCAGTCCACCGTAAAGAGTGATGATCATTATGATTATCTCAATATTGACTTGAACTACTTAATAACTTTTTAAAAATAGGTCTACTTTCCAGAGACAGAGAACTATTCTTTTAGTGGTAATCTCTTGGTAGTTCAATTGTTAGAAGTCACTGTAAAATAAAACACCAACAAACATGGTCTTTACTAATCATGTGCCATCTGGAGTTTATGGATAAAAATTGTGGTCGGGGACATATCTTTGGCTTTAAATAAAACAACACTGTCAAGTTGAGTACTTCCCACTTCTTTGTAGTTTGTTGTTCATAGGATTTTGAATTATAGCTAAATTAAGTTTGCTGTCTTTAAGGAAGGAAAAGTAACTTGAGTTTTCAAATGTGAAGATCTTATTCCATTTATAAAAATGTTCATTTGGAGCAAGAATTTTCTCTACCGTTTTTTTACTTTCATCTCTTTTAACATCCATTGATCCTATTCAATTTTGCTTCTTATTAGTTTAAGACATTAATTTTTCATTAATAACATTGTCAATGGACTCAATGAGTTTCAAAATGATCTTTAGATATTGTTTAGGAATGACGTAAAGCTAAATAGTGTTAATTCTGAATGATAAGCCACCTAATGGCATCTTTCTGTGCCCAACTTTGTAAAATCAAACCAAAATAAGATATTGAAAAGGGTGCTGTGGGTACACTAGAAAAGATTCATGTAGGAAAAGGTGCCTGGACTAAGATGTATAAGGCAAACAGAGGAGAGAGGAAGGTTCTCAAAGTAAAGGATAGCTTAGATAAAGATATAAAGTGGAAGATGGAAGTCTTTCCAAGAGATAGTGACCATTCAGCTGTATCTAGAGTAAAGGCTTTTCACTGGGAGAGTAGGAATTAAGACCAGAAATATAGGTTGGGACCAGACTATGGACGAGTATGAGTATCATAGTGCCTGCTTTTATTTATTTACTTGTTTTCTTGAAGGTCTGTACATTTAGAAGTAACATGTTCAACAAAAAGTTTTAGGAATATTAATTTGGTGAGGCATACAAGATGGGTGGGATGAGAGCAAGGGGATTGCCCCTTCCTTAATTCAGATTATCATAACAATTGAGATGAAGGGAGGGGGAAGAATCATGGGAATTGGGAATTGTGATTTTGGGCAGGTGAGTTAAGCTTTCTGATCTTTTGTGGTTTGCCTCTGGACTATAGATGTGATACAAGTATCTTTTCTGATTGTCTCACTGGATTGTCATAAGCATGAAAAGTTATGGTACACATATAAGCGCTTTGTAAACTGTGAAGCTCATATACATTCAGGATGTTATTACTTATTATATTATTATCATCATTTATTGGTAGATCAGGGGTTTGTAGAACATTGTTATTAGTTACTGAAAGAAAGTATTGGGCTGGGCGCGGTGGCTCACAACTGTAATCCCAGCACTTTGGGAGGCTGAGGTGGGCGGATCACGAAGTCAGGAGATCGAGACCGTCCTGGCTAACACGGTGAAACCCCATCTCTACTGAAAATAAACAAAATTAGCCGGGCATGGTGGTAGGTGCCTGTAGTCCCAGGGAGGCCGAGGCAGGAGAATGGTGTGAACCCAGGAGGTGGAGCTTGCAGTTAGCCGAGATTGCGCCACTGCACTCCAGCCTGGGCGACAGAACAAGGCTCTGTCTTAGAAAGAAAAAGAAAGTATTGGATATGGTCTCAAAAAAAAAAAAAAAAAAAAAAAAAATTGGATATGAGAGACAGATGATGTCAAGGACTACTTGGTAAGAGTCAGAGATGATGCTTAGTGACTGAGAAAAGTATTGGAGATTAATGAAAAAGTAGGAAATGGCCGGGCGTGGTGGCTCACGCCTGTAATCCCAGCACTTTGGGAGGCCGAGACGGGCGGATCATGAGGTCAGGAGATCGAGACCATCCTGGCTAACATGGTGAAGCCCCCTCTCTACTAAAAATACAAAAATTAGCCAGGTGCTGTGGCGGGCGCCTGTAGTCCCAGCTACACGGGAGGCTAAGGCAGGAGAATGGCGTGAACCTGGGAGGCGGAGCTTGCAGTGAGTGGAGATCGCACCACTGCACTCCAGTCTGGGCCACAGAGTGAGACTCCGTCTCAAAAAAAAAAAAAAAAAAAAAAAAAAAAGTAGGAAATAAGACTGGGAGATGCTTTGGAAGTAAAAATGTATGAGTTTAGCTCTAGGAATATTGGTTGGAGGAGATGTAGTACATGTGAGTGGAGATACTCAGTGTCATTAACATAAAAGGCTTTGTTTGAGAGCAAGGTATGAAATAGAATGAGATTTGAATTTAGGGATTATTTGCATGGTAGGTAATTGAAGCCCTTTGCATTCTTGAGCTCTTGGGGCAGTGGGTATGGAGGGGAGAGGAGACATTTAAGGGGAAAACCATGCATATATTTGCTCCTTTACATACTCTCCCTCCTGTGCTCTGATCCCTATTTTGAGGAGGAAAAGAAGCTGTCCTTTATAACTCTGTCTGCTACCCATCCACCCACTCTTTTTTAAAATTCTGCCTTGAAATGCAACATTTCCTTCAACAAAACTTCCTTTCAGAACTTCAATCTACAGAATGGGCTTCCTTTTTTTTTTTTTTTTTTTTTTCTTTAATACTTTAAGTTCTGGGATACATGTGTAGAATGTGCAGGTATGTTGCATAGGTATACACATGCCATGAGGGTTTGCTGCACCCATCAACCCGTCATCTACATTAGGTATTTCTCCTAATGCTATCCCTTCCCTACCCTCCCCACCCCGCAACAGGCCCCAGTGTGTGATGTTTCCCTCCCTCTGTCCATGTGTTCTCATTGTTCAGCTCCCACTTAAGAGTGAGAACATCGGTGTTTGGTTTTCTGTTCCTGTGTTACTTTGCTGAGAATAATGGTCTCCAGCTTCATCCATGTCTCTGCAAAGGACATGAATTCATCTTTTTTATGGCTGCGTAGTATTCTGTGATGTATATGTGCCACATTTTCTTTATCTAGTCTGTCATTGATGGGCATTTGGGTTGGTTCCAAGTCTTTGCTATTGTAAATAGTGCTGCAGTAAACGTATGTGTGCATGTGTCTTTATAGTAGAATGATTTATAATCCTTTGGGTATATACCCAGTAATGGGATTGCTGGGTCAAATGGTATTTTTGGTTCTAGATCCTTGAGGAATCGCCACCCTGTTTTCCGCAGTAGTTGAACTAATTTACACTCCCAACGCTATAAAAGCGTTCCTATTTCTCCACATCCTCTCCAGCATCTGTTGTTTCCTGACTTTTTAAGGATCACCATTCTGACTGGCGTGAGATGGTATCTTGCTGGTTTTGATTTGCATTTCTCTAATGACCAGTGATGACGAGGCTTTTTTCATGTTTGTTGGCCGCATAAATATCTTCTTTTGAGAAGTGTCTGTTCATATCCTTTGCCCACTTTTTGATGGAGTTGTTTTTTTCTTGTAAATTTCTTTAAGTTCCTTGTAGATTCTGGATAGTAGCCCTTTGTCAGATGGATAGATTGCAAAAATTTTCTCCCATTCTGTAGATTGCCTGTTCACTGTGATGATAGTTTATTTTGCTGTGCAGAAGTTCTTTAGTTTAATTAGATCCCATTTGTCAATTTTGGCTTTTGGTGTTTTAGTCATGAAGTCTTTGCCCATGCCTGTGTCCTGAATGGTATTGCTCAAGTTTTCTTCCAGAGTTTTTATGGTTTTAGGTCTTACAAGTCTTTAATCCATCTTGAGATAATTTTTGTATAAGGTGTAAAGAAGGGGTCCCGTTTCAATTTTCTGCATATGGCTAACCAGTTTTCCCAACACCATTTATTAAATAGGGAATCCTTTCCCCATTTCTTGTTTTTGTCAGGCTTGTCAAAGATCAGATGGTTGTAGATGTGTGTGGCATTATCTCTGAGGCCTCTGTTCTGTGCCATTGGTCTATATATTTGTTTTGGTACCAGTACCATGCTGTTTTGGTTACTGTAGCATTGTAGTATAGTTTGAAGTCAGGTAGCGTGATGCCTCCAGCTTTGTTCTTTTTGCTTAGGATCATCTTGGCTATGTGGGCTCTTTTTTTTTGGCTCCATATAAAATTTAAAGTAGTTTTCTCTAATTCTGTGAAGAAAGTCAATGGTAGCTTTATGGGGATAGCATTGAATTTATAAATTACCTTGGGCAGTATGGCCATTTTCATGATATTGATTCTTCCTGTCCATAAGCATGGAATGCTGTTCCATTTGTTTATGTCCTCTCTTATTTCATTGAGCAGTGGTTTGTAGTTCTCCTTGAAGAGGTCCTTCACATACCTTGTAAATTGGATTCCTAGGTATTTTATTCTCTTCATAGCATTTGTGAATGGGAATTCGCTCATGATTTGGCTCTCTGTTCTTTATTGGTGTATAGGAATGCTTGTGATTTTTTCACATAGATTTTGTATCCTGAGACTTGCTGAAGTTGCTTATCAGCTTAAGGAGACTTGGGGCTGAGACGATGGGGTTTTTAAAATATACAGTCTGTCATCTGCAAACAGAGACAATTTGACTTCCCCTCTTTCTATTTCAGTACCCTTTATTTATTTATCTTGCCTGATTGCCATGGCCAGAACTTCCAATAATACGTTGAATAGGAGTGGTGAGAGAGGGCATCCTTGTGCCGGTTTTTAAAGGAAATGCTTCCAGCTTTTTCTCATTCAGTATGATATTGGCTGTGAGTTTGTCATAAATAACTCTTATTATTTTGAGATACATTTCATCAATACCTAGTTTGTTGAGAGTTTTTAGCATGAAGGGGTGTTCAATTTTGTTGAAGGCCTTTTCTGCATCTCCTGAAATAATTGTGTGTTTTTTGTCATTGATTCTGTTTATGTGATGGATTACATTCATTGATCTATGTAATTTGAACCAGCGTCGCATCTCAGGAATGAAGCTGACTTGATCGTGGTGGATAAGCTTTTTGATGTGCTGCTGGGTTCAGTTTGCCAGTATTTTACTAAGGATTTTCGCTTTGATGTTCATCAGGGATATTGGCCTGAAATTCCTTTTTTTGTTGTTTCTCTGCCAGGTTTTGGTATCAGGATGGTGCTGGCCTCATAAAGTGAATTAGGGAGGAGTCCCTCTTTTTCTGTTGTTTGGAATAGTTTCAGAAGGAATGGTACCAGCTCCTCTTTGTACCTCTGGTAGAATTCGGCTGTGAATCCATCTGGTCCCGGACATTTTTTGGTTAGTAGGCTATTAATTACTACCTCAATTTCAGGACTTGTTATTGGTCTGTTCAGGGATTTGACTTCTTCCTGGTTTAGTCGTTAGAGGGTGTATGTGTCCAGGAATTTGGCCATTTCTTCTAGATTTTCTAGTTTATTTGCGTAGAGGTGTTTATAGTATTCTCTGATGGTAGTTTGTATTTCTGTGGAACCGGTGGTGATATCACCTTTCTCATTTTTTATTGTGTCTCTTTGATTCTTCTCTCTTTTCTTCTTTATTAGTCTAGCTAGTGGTCTATCTATTTTGTTAATCTTTTCAAAAAACCAGCTCCTGGATTCATTGATTTTTTTTTTTTTTTTTTGAAGGGTTTTTCATGTCTCTGTCTCCTTCAGTTCTGCTCTGTTCTTAGTTATTTCTGCTCTTCTGGTAGCTTTTGAGTTTGTTTGCTCTTGCTTCTCTAGTTCTTTTAATTGTGATGTTAGGGTGTCGATTTTAGATCTTTCCTGCTTTCTCATGTGGGCATTTAGCGCTATAAATTTCCCTCTAAACGCTGCGTTAGTTGTGTCCCAGACACTGTGGTACATTGTGTCTTTGTTCTCATTGGTTTCAAAGAACTTGTTTACTTCTGCCTTCATTTCGTTATTCACTCAGTAGTCATTCAGGCACTGTTTGTTCAGTTTCCATGTAGTTGCGTGGTTTTGAGTGATTTTTGTTGTTGTTGTTATTATACTGTAAGTTCTACGGTACACGTGCACAACACGCAGGTTTGTTACATATGTATACATGTGCCATGTTGGTGTGCTGCACCCATTAACTCGTCACTTATATTAGGTATATCTCCTAATGCTATCCCTCCCCCCTCCCCCTCCCCACAATAGGACCTGGTATGTGATGATCCCCTTCCTGTGTCTAAGTGATCTCATTATTCATTTCCCACCTATGAGTGAGAACATGCGGTGTTTGGTTTTCTGTTCTTGCGATAGTTTGCTGATAATGATGGTTTCCAGCTGCATCCATGTTCCTACAAAGGACACGAACTCATCCTTCTTTGTGGCTGCATGATATTCCATTGTTTTTGTGTCTCTATCTCCTGTTCTGCTCTAATCTTAGTTATTTCTTGCCTTCTGCTAGCTTTTGAAAGTGTTTGCTCTTGCTTCTGTAGTTCTTTTAATTGTGATATTAGAGTGTCAATTTTAGATCTTTCCTGCTTTCTCTTGTGGGCATTTAGTGCTATAAATTTCCCTTTACACACTGCTTTATGTGTTCCAGAGATTTAATGTGTCCCAGAGATTCTAGTATGTTGTATCTTTGTTCTCATTGTTTTCAAAGAACATCTTTATTTCTGCCTTCATTTTGTTATGTATCCAGTAGTCATTCAGGAGCAGATTGTTCAGTTTCCATGTAGTTGAGCGGTTTTGATTGAGTTTCTTCATCCTGAGTTCTAGTTTGATTGCACTGTGGTCTGAGAGACAATTTGTTGTGATTTCTGTTCTTTTACATTTGCTGAGGAGTGCTTTACTTCCAACTATGTGGTCAATTTTGGAATAAGTGTGATGTGGTGCTGAGAAGAATGTATATTCTGTTGATTTGGGGTGGAGAGTTCTGTAGATGTCTGTTAGGTCTGCTTGGTGCAGAGCTGAGTTCAGTTCCTGGATATCCTTGTTAACTTTCTGTCTCGATCTGTCTAATGTTGACAGTGGGGTGTTAAAGTCTCCCATTATTATTGTATGGGAGTCTAAGTCTCTTTGTAAGTCTCTAAGGGCTTACTTTATGAATCTGGGTGCTCCTGTATTGGGTGCATATATATTTAGGATAGTTAGCTCTTCCTGTTGAATTGATCCCTTTACCATTATGTAATGGCCTTCTTTGTCTCTTTTGATCTTTGATGCTTTAATGTCTGTTTTATCAGAGACTAGGATTGCAGTCCTTGCTTTTTTTTTGTTTTCCATTTGCTTGGTAGATCTTCCTCCATCCCTTTATTTTGAGCCTATGTGTGTCTCTGCACGTGACATGGGTCTCCTGAATACAGCAGACTGATGGGTCTTGACTGTTTATCCAATTTGCCAGTCTGTGTCTTTTAATTGGACCATTTAGTCCATTTACATTTAAGGTTAATATTGTTATGTGTGAATTTGATCCTGTCATTATGATATTAGCTGGTTATTTTGCTCGCTAGTTGATGCAGTTTCTTCCTAGCATCGATGGACTTAACATTTTGACATGTTTTTGCAATGGCTGGTACCTGTTGTTCTTTTCCATGTTTAGTGCTTCCTTCAGGATCTCTTGTAGGGCAGGCCTGGTGGTGACAAAATCTCTAAGCATTTGCTTGTCTGTAAAGGATTTTATTTCTCCTTCACTTATGAAATTTAGTTTGGCTGGATATGAAATTCTGGGTTTAAAATTCTTTAAGAATGTTGAATATTGGCCCCCACCCTCTTCTGGCTTGTAGAGTTTCTGCTGAGAGATCTGCTGTTAATCTGATGGGCTTCCCTTTGTGTGTAACCCGACCTTTCTCTCTGCCTGCCCTTAACATTTTTTCCTTCATTTCAACTTTGGTGTACCTGACAATTATGTGTCTTGGCATTGCTCTTCTCGAGGAGTATCTTTGTGGCATTCTCTGTATTTCCTGAAGTTGAATGTTAGCCTGCCTTGCTAGGTTGGGGAAGTTCTCCTGGATGATATCCTGCAGAGTGTTTTCCAACTTGGTTCCATTTTCCCCATCACTTTCAGGCACACCAATCAGATGTAGATTTGGTCTTTTCACATAATCCCATATTTCTTGGAGGCTTTGTTCATTTCTTTTTACTCTTTTTTCTCTACACTTCTCTTCTCGCTGCATTTCATTCGTTTGATCTTCAATTACTGATACTCTTTCTTCCAGTTGATCGAGTCGGTTACTGAAGCTTGTGCATTTGTCACGTAGTTCTTGTGTTATGGTTTTCATCTCTATCAGTTCTTTTAAGGTCTTCTCTGCATTGATTATTCTAGTTATCCATTCATCCATTCTTTTTTCAAGGTTTTTAGTTTCTTTGCGCTGCTTACGTAGTTCCTCCTTTAGCTCTGAGAAGTTTGATCGACTGAAGCCTTCTCTCAACTTGTCAAAGTCATTCCCTATCCAGCTTTGTTCCGTTGCTGGTGATGAGCTGCATTCCTTTGGAGGGGGAGATGTGCTCTGATTTTTTGAATTTCCAGCTTTTCTGCCCTGCTTTTTCCCCATGTTTGTGGCTTTATCTGCCTTTGGTCGTTGATACTGGTGACGTACTGATGGGGTTTTGGTGTGGGTGTCCTTTCTGTTTGTTAGTTTTCCTTCTGACAGTCAGGACCCTCAGCTGTAGGTCTGTTGGAGTTTGCTTGAGGTCCACTCCAGACCCTGTTTGCCTGTATCAGCAGCGGAGGCTGCAGAAGATAGAATATTGCTGCACAGTGTGTGTTGCTGTCTGATTCTTGCTCCGGAAGCTTCGTCTCAGGTGTGTACCCTGCTGTGTGAGGTGTGAGGTGTCAGTCTGCACCTAGGGAGGGATTTCTCCCAGTTAGGCTACTCAGGGGTCAGGGACCCACTTGAATAGGCAGTCTGTCCGTTCTCAGATCTCATCCTCCATGCTGGGAGATCCAGTGGTCTCTTCAAAGCTATCAGACAGGCATTTACCTCTGCCGAGGTTTCTGCTGCTTTTTGTTTAGCTATGACGTGTTCCCAGAGGAGGAGTCTACAGAGGCAGGCTGGCCTCCTTGAGCTGTAGTGGGCTGTACCCAATTCAAGCTTCCCAGTGGCCTTGTTTACCCACTTAAGCCTCAGCAATGGTGGGCGCCCCTCCTCCAGCCTCACTGCCGCCTTGCAGTTAGATCTCAGACTGCTGTGCTAGCAATGAGGGAGGCTCTGTGGGCGTGGGACCCTCTGGACCAGGTGTGGGATATAATCTCCTGGTGTGCCGTTTGCTAAGACCCTTGGTAAAGCATAGTATTAGGGTAGGAGTTACCCGATTTTCCAGATGTGTGTCTCAGTTTCCCTTGGCTAGGCAAAGGGATTCCCTTCCCCCTTGCGCTTCCCAGGTGAGGCAATGCCTCGCCCTGCTTCAGCTCTCGCTGGTCGGGCTGCACCAGCTGACCAGCACCGATTGTCCGTCACTCCCCAGTGAGATGAACCCAGTACCTCAGTTGAAAATGCAGAAATCACCTGTCTTGTGTGTCACTCATGCAGGGAGCTGGAGACTGGAGCTGTTCCTATTCGGCTATCTTGGGCGGCCTCCCTACCCCCCGAGTGATTTTCTTAATCCTGAGTTCTAATTTGATTGCACTGTGGTCTGAGAGACTGTTGTGATTTCCGTTCTTTTGCATTTGCTGAGGAGTGTTTTACTTCCAATTATGTGGTCAATTTTAGAATAAGTGCAGTGTGGTGCTGAAAAGAATGTATATTCTGGGGTGGAGAGTTCTGTAGATGTCTATTAGGTCCGCTTGGTCCAGAGCTGAGTTCAAGTCCTGGATATCCTTGTTAATTTTCCATCTCATTGATCTGTGTAATATTGACAGTGGGGTGTTAATATTTCCCACTGTTACTGTGTGGGAGTCTGAGTCTCTTTGTTGATCTCTAAGAACTTGCTTTAGAAATCTGGGTGCTCCTGTATTGGGTGCATATATATTTAGGATAGTTAGCTCTTCTTCTTGCATTGATCCATCCCTTTACCATATTTTTTTGTTTTGTTTTGTTTTGTTTTGTTTTTGAGACGGAGTCTCGCTCTGTCACCCAGGCTGGAGTGCATTGGCCGGATCTCAGCTCACTGCAAGCTCCGCCTCCCGGGTTTATGCCATTCTCCTGCCTCAGCTTCCTGAGTAGCTGGTACTACAGGCGCCCACCACCTCGCCTGGCTAGTTTTTTGTATTTTTTAGTAGAGACGGGGTTTCACTGTGTTAGCCAGAATGGTCTTGGTCTCCTGACCTCGTGATCCGCCCGTCTTGGCCTCCCAAAGTGCTGGATTACAGGCTTGAGCCACTGTGCCGGGCCTCCTTTACCATATTGTAATGGCCTTCTTTGTTTCTTTTGATCTTTGTTGGTTTAAAGTCTGTTTTATCAGAGACTAGGATTGCAGCCCCTGCTTTTTTTTGCTTTCCGTTTGCTTGGTAAATATTTATCTGTCCCTTTATTTTGAGCCTGTATGTGTCTTTGCACATGAGATGGGTCTCCTGAATACAGCACACTGATGGGTCTTGACTGTTTATCCAATTTGCCAGTCTGTGTCTTTTAATTGGGGCATTAGCCTGTTTACATTTAAGGTTTATATTGTTATGTGTGTATTTGATCCTGTCATTATAATGCTAGCTGGTTATTTTGCCCATTAATTGATGCAGTTTCTTCATGGTTTTGATGGCCTTTACAATTTGGTATGTTTTTGCAGTGGCCAGTACTGGTTTTTTCTTTCTGTATTTAGTCTTCCTTCAGGACCTGTTGTAAGGCAGGCCAGGTGGTGACAGAATCTCTCAGCATTTGCTTATCTGTAAAGGATTTTATTTCTCCTTCACTTATGAAGCTTATTTTGGCTGGTTATGAAATTCTGGGTTGAAAATTCTTTAAGAGTATTGAATAGTGGCCCCCACTTTCTTTTGACTTGTAGTGTTTCTGCAGAGAGATCCACTGTTACTCTGATGGACTTCCCTTTGTGGGTAACCCAACCTTTCTTCTCTTGCTGCACTTAACATTTTTTCTTTCATTTTGACCTTGGTGAATCTAATGATTATATGTCATGGGGTTGCGCTTCTGGAGGAGTATCTTTGTGATGTTCTCTGTATTTCCTGAATTTGAATGTTGGCCTCTCTTGCTAGGTTGGGAAAGTTCTCCTGGATAACATCCTGAAGAGTGTCTTCCAATTTGGTTCCATTCTCCCCATCACTTTCAGGTACACCATCAAACGTAGATTTGGTCTTTTCACGTAGTCCCATATTTCTTGGAGGCTCTGTTCATTTCTTTTCATTCTTTTTTCTGTAATCTTGTTTTCATGCTTTATTTCATTAAGGTGATTTTCAGTCTCTGACATCCTTTCTTCTACTTGATTGATTCAGCTATTGATATTTGTGTATGCTTCACGAAGTCCTTGTGCTGTGTTTTTCAGCTCCATCAGGTCATTTATGTTCTTCTCTAAACTGGTTATTCTTGTTAGCAATTCCTCTTACCTTTTCTCAAGGTTCTTAGTTTCCTTGCATTGGGTTAGAACATGTTTTAGCTCAGAGAAGTTCATTACTACCCACCTTCTGAAGCCTACTTCTGTCAGCTTGTCAGACTCATTCTCCATCCAGTTTTGTTCCCTTGGTGGTGAGGAGTTGTGATCCTTGAGAAGAGAAGAGACGTTCTGGTTTTTGGGGTTTTCAGCCTTTTTGCCCTGTTTTTTTTTTTCTTTTTCTTTTCTTTTTTTTTTTTTTTTAATCTATCTTCGAGCATTTATCTACCTTTGGTTTTGATGCTGGTGACCTTCAGATGGAGTTTTTGTGCAGATGTCCTTTTTGTTGATGTTGATGCTCTTCCTTTCTGTTTGTTAGTTATTCTTCTAGTAGTGAGTCCCCTCTTCTGCAGGTTCGCTGGAGGTCCACTCCAGACCCTGTTTGCCTGGGTATCACCAGGGGAGGCTGCAGGACATCAAAGATTGCTGCCTGTTCCTTCCTCTGGAAGCTTCATCCCAGGGGGGCACCTTTCAGATGCCAGCTGACGCGCTCCTGTATGAGGTGTCTGTTGATCCCTACTGGGAGGTGTCTCTCAGTCAGGAGACATGGGGGTCAGGGACCCACATGAGGAGACAGTCTGTCCCTTAGCAGAGCTTGCATGCTGTGCTGGGAAATCTGCTGCTCTCTTCAGAGCCGGCAGGCAGGAACTTTTAAGTCTGCTGAAACTGTGCCCACAGCTGCCTCTTCCCCCAGGTGCTCTGTCCCAGGGAGATGGCAGTTTTATCTATAAGCCCCTAACTGGGGCTGCTGCCTTTCTTTCAGAGATGACCTGCCCAGAGAGGAGGAATCTAGAGAGGCAGACTGGCTACAGCTGCTGTGCTGAGCTGTGGTGGGCTCTGCCCAGTTTGCTCTTCCCAGTGGCTTTGCTTAAATTGTGAGGGGAAAACCACCTCCTCAAGCCTCAGTAGTGGAGGGTGTCTCTCCCTTAACCAAGCTGGAGTGTCCCAGGTCAACTTCAGACTGCTGTGCTGGCAGTGAGAATTTCAAGCCTTCAAGCCAGTGGATCTTAGTTTGCTGATCTCCACGGGGGTGGGAAAATTTCAAGCCAGTGGAGCTTAGCTTGCTGAGCTCCGCGGGGGTGGGATCCGCTGAGCTAGACCACTTTGTTCCCTGGCTTCAGCCCCCTTTCCCAGGGAGTGAACGATTCTGTCTCGCTGGCATTCCAGGTGCCACCGGGATATGAAAAGAAACTTCTGCAGCTAGCTTGGTGTCTGCCCAAATGGCCACCCAGTTATGTGCTTGAAACTTAGGGCTCTGGTGTTGTAGGCGTCTGAGGGAATCTTCTGGTCTGTAGGTTGTGAAGACCATGGGAAATGCGTAGTCTCTGGGTTGGAGTGCACCATTCCTCACGGCAGGGTCCATCATGGCTTCCCTTGGCCAAGGGAGGTAGTTTTGTGATCTCTTGCGCTTCCTGAGTGAGGCAACACCCCACCCTGCTCTTGCTCGCTTTCGTGGGCTGTACCCACTGTCTAACCAGTCCCAATGAGATGAGCCGGGTACCTCAGCTGGAAATGCAGAAATCACCGACCTTCTGCATTGATCTCACTGGGAGCTGCTGTCCGGAGCTTTTCTTATTCAGCCATCTTGCCAGCCACCCCGGCCTTCATTTTTATAGAGGCATAGTATTAAAGGAGTGAACTGCTACTTATTTCAAAAGGGTAATTAGAGAGTCTTTTATCTCTGGATAGTTCCCTCTCCACGTCATTTATACATCATGATTTGGAGAGTTTGACACTAAACTTGTCTTGATAATGAAAAAGGTTGAGAACCATTCAGCCGATGTCACCCTGGGCATCAGATGTATATTGCAGTTCAAATCCTTTAGTCTTTGCCACTGGAGCAGGACCATCTGGTAGGATTGTACAAGTTGTGCCCTGTCATTAAGACCCTTGATAATCTGACTCCAGTAAGTCTTCTGTGCCTTGCCTTTTACATTTCTATATTCTAACCAAACAAGTCTATGTATAGTGTTTCCAACCATACCATGTACTTCCCCTCCTCCATACTTTGACTCCTACATAATAAAAAATACATGTGTAACTTTTGACTTCCAGAAATTAACCTCTAGTAACCTATTGTTAACCAGATGCCTTACCAATAAAGTCAATTAACACATAATTTGTATGTTATATGTATTATGTACTATTTTCTTACAGTAAAGTAAGCTAAAGAAAAATGTTATTAAGAAAATCATAAGGAAGAAAAAACATATTTATTAAGTGGAAGTGGATCACTATAAAGGTCTTGCATCCTCATCATCATTGAGTAGTTTGAGGGGGAGGAAGAGGAGAGAAGTTGGTCTTGCTTTCTCAGGGGTGGCACAGGTGGGGCAAAATCTGCATATAAGTAGACCCTGGAGTTCAAACCTGTGCTGTTCAAAGGTCAGCTGTAGATGCTAGTTAAAAAAGACACATATTCACAAAAGATACCTTTTTAGTGGAAATTCCATTATTGACAAACCTGTAGTCATATATAATGTTGAGAAACAGCAGCATGAGTATTAGGCTACCAAGCAATTGGTTGTCATTTCTGAGCACAGTATGCAGTTTCCCACTCCTTGCCTTAGAAAATAATGTCCCCTCTGCCTAGAATATGTGTTGCCCCTTTCCTTGCCTGGCAACCTTCTAGTTATCTTTCAAAACTGCCCTTAAATATTATCACCTCTGTAAGGGCATTGCTGTCCCCTAGGCAGAATTAGTTACTTCCTCCTCCCAATCTGCCTGTATGAAAGCCAAGATAGTACTCCTGCACTCCACTGCGAGGTCCCCTAAATAAGTGCCATCTGTTTAGCTACAGCTTCAAAAGTACTTAGGTGCTCCAACTGTTTAGAGAATGAATGAGTTAATGAATAATACAGAAACCCCAAAATGGTCAAAAGTCCAGATTTTTGACAGGAATGATGGGCTAACATCCTCCCCTTACCTAACCATTTGCCAGTTGTGGTTTCTGTTTTGTATTATTTTAATACAAAATTAAACATTTGAAGTTTTATTTTCAATGCTTGTCTGAAGTCCCATTAGAAGACCATTTAATTAAAGGGAGGGCCTGAAGAAGGGACCTAGGCAGTTTGCATTTGGGCAAATGCAAATTAATCCCTGATCTCCATGCTAGAAATGCAAATTATCCCTGATTAGAAATGCAAATTAATCCCTGATCTCTATGCTAGAAGGTTCTCTTTAGTACTAATCATATTTTCTGTCTGTCGGAGGAGTCTCAATGATCTGTACACAATTCATTCTATCGTTTTCCCTTCTACCAATTCTTAGAAAATGATTTACAAGAATGTTATTATTTAATTTATTGAGGGAAAAAGAAAACATGCTCTACTTCCCCAGTGGCATATACTATATATAGATTTTAAGGTAGATACTTCTAGAGTCAGAAAATGGATTAATACTTCCTAGCAACATACTGCAATGAACTAGTAGCACTGACATTTTTGTTTTAACTTCTTTGTTATTTTTTTTTAAAATTTATTTATTATTATTATACTGTAAGTTGTAGAGTACATGTGCATACCGTGCAGGTTTGTTACATATGTATACTTGTGCCTTGTTGGTGTGCTGCACCC